>NW_027616907.1:0-167500 GCF_964187855.1 Myxine glutinosa | reverse complement strand
TACATAAATGCGCACACACACACACACACACACACACACACACACACACACACACACACACACACATACACACATACATACACATACACATACATACACATAAACACATACACACACAAAAATAAATACATAAATGCGCACACACACACACACACACACACACACACACATTTTCACACACTCTCTCTCCCATATTTATCTAGCAAATTTTATTTCTCCCTTTAAAACCCACTTGGTTCACGTTTTCCGATATCATGAATTATTCTAAAGTTTGGAGTGGGTTTCAGGTGTTGACCTTGTATCATTGGTAATTAATTGAAGCATGTACCGGTATATAATATCTTACTATGTTGTATTATGGTACAGTACAGTATTACACCTAGAGGGGATACATACAGCACGAGAGGGAACTGGATGCCCAGTAGCCCCTCCCCTCCTCTCCTGCCGTCAATCCCCACACCCCTCCCTCGCCTCCGGTAACTCTGCGGTCAGACGGCTGGGTGGGGGGGAAGGACTGTCGGCGGGAGACCAGAGGGGAGGGGGAGGGGTCGCAGCTGCGTTTGTGGCTTCAGTCCAGTGGAAAGGGGACGAGAGAGGGCGAGAGAGAGGGCGAGGGCGAGATAGAGAGAGGACGAGAGAGGGCGAGGGCGAGAGAGAGAGCTACAGAGAGGACGAGAGAGAAAGCTACAGAGAGGGCGAGAGAGAGGGCGAGGGCGAGATAGAGAGAGGACGAGAGAGGGCGAGGGCGAGAGAGAGAGCTACAGAGAGGACGAGAGAGAAAGAAGGCGAGAGAGAGAGAGAGAAAAACAGAGAGATAAAAAGGACGAAAGAGGGATAGGGCAAGAGAGAGAGAGGGCAAGAGAGAGATGGAGAGGGCGAGAGAGAGGCTGAGAGAGAGAGAGGGTGAGAGAGAGAGAGGGCGAGAGAGAGAGAGGGCGAGAGAGAGAGGGCGAGAGAGAGAGAAGGACGGGAGGGTGAGAACACGAGAGCGGGAGGGAGAGAGGACGAGAAAGAGGGAGGGAGAGAGGACGAGAAAGAGAGAGAGGACGAGAGAGAGAGAAGGCCAGAGAGAGAGAGAGAGAGAGGATGAGGGCGAGAGTGAATGAGAGAGAGAATGAGAGAGAGAGACAGACAGAGAGAGAGAGGACGGGAGAGAGGGAGAGAGAGAGAGAGAGAGAGAGAGAGAGGGAGAGAGAGGGAGAGAGAGAGAGAGAGAGAGAGGACGAGAGAGGACGAGAGAGAGAGAGAAGGCCAGAGAGAGAGAGAGAGAGGATGAGGGCGAGAGTGAATGAGAGAGAGAGAGAGGACGGGAGAGAGGGAGAGGGAGAGAGAGAGAGGGAGAGGACGGGAGGGAGAGAACGAGAGAGCGGGAGGGAGAGAGAGGGAGTGAGAGGGGGAGGGAGAGAGCGGGAGGGAGAGAACGAGGGAGTGGGAGGGAGAGAACGAGAGAGCGGAAGGGAGAGAGAGAGCAGGAGAGAGAGAGAGGACGTGAGGGAGAGAACGAGAGAGCAGGAGGGAGAGAACGAGAGAGAGGACGGGAGGGAGAGAACGAGAGAGCAGGCGGGAGAGAACGAGAGAGCAGGCGGGAGAGAACGAGAGAGAGAGGACGGGAGGGAGAGAGAGGACGGGAGAGCGGGAGGGAGAGAGAGGGAGAGGGGGTGAGAGAGAGCGAGTGAGAGGACGTGAGGGAGAGAACGAGAGAGCGGGAGGGAGAGAGAGAGGATGGGAGGGAGGGAGAGAACAATAGAGCGGGAGGGAGATACACAGTGCGTATGAACCCACATTGTCATAAACTGTACTACAGTATACCATGCTCTACCATAACCTGCTGCATATTTCACCACACCTTGACTTTGCGCAGTTTGCTGAAACAAATCGAGTTTTGTGTGTAATAAAACTATACTTGCCATATTGTATTATAGTTTCAAATACATTATATATTACACAATATTATATCGTTCTCGACGAAGACATTACTCTTGCGCACAATTATTCAGAACGTTCTGTTGGGACTTGTCTGTTTGCTGGGGAAAGGGCGGGCTTGTTTGGGCTGTGCGAGCAGGGAGGTTTTGAAGGTGGGGAGTGGGTGTTGAAGGGATGGTGAAAGCGGAGGGTGGGTTGAGGGGGCTGTGGAGCGGGGATATTTCAAGTAGCTTGTGTTGTCATCATAGAGAGAGAGGAAAAAAAGAAAGCAAGGAGAGGTAGACAGATAGATAGAGCCAAACAGTGCAAACACGTTTACATGCAAAGCAGGGATGTACGAGTTCTAGTTTTAAAAATCATTATTCAAAAGTGCAAACGACGTGCGAGATCATGGAATAAACGTGGGATTATGGAACAAACGTGAGATGGTGAAATAAACGTGGGATTGTGGAATAAATAAGGGATTATGGAACAAACGTGAGATGGTGTAATCAACGTGGGATTGTAGAATAAACAAGGGATTGTGGAATAAATGTAGGATTATGTAATAAACGTGGGATAGTGGAATAAACGTGAGATGGTGTAATCAACGTGGGATTGTGGAATAAACAAGGGATTGTGGAATAAACAAGGGATTGTGGAATAAACAAGGGATTGTGGAATAAATGTGGGGTTATGGAATAAACGTGGGATTGTGGAATAAACAAGGGATTGTGGAATAAATGTGGGATTATGTAATAAACGTGGGATAGTGGAATAAACGTGAGATGGTGTAATCAACGTGGGATTGTGGAATAAACAAGGGATTGTGGAATAAACAAGGGATTGTGGAATAAACAAGGGATTGTGGAATAAATGTGGGGTTATGGAATAAACTTGGGATTGTGGAACAAACGTGAGATGGTGAAATAAACGTGGGATTGTGGAATAAATAAGGGATTATGGAACAAACGTGAGATGGTGTAATCAACGTGGGATTGTGGAATAAACAAGTGATTGTGGAATAAATGTGGGATTATGTAATAAAAGTGGGATAGTGGAATAAACGTGAGATGGTGTAATCAACGTGGGATTGTGGAATAAACAAGGGATTGTGGAATAAACAAGGGATTGTGGAATAAACGTGAGATGGTGAAATAAACGTGGGATTGTGGAATAAATGTGGGATTGTGGAATAAACGTGGGATTGTGGAATGAACAAGGGATTGTGGAATAAATGTGGGATTATGGAATAAACGTGGGATTGTGGAATAAACGTGAGATGGTGAAATAAACGTGGGATTGTGGAATAAATAAGGGATTATGGAACAAACGTGAGATGGTGTAATCAACGTGGGATTGTGGAATAAACAAGGGATTGTGGAATAAATGTGGGATTATGTAATAAACGTGGGATAGTGGAATAAACGTGAGATGGTGTAATCAACGTGGGATTGTGGAATAAACAAGGGATTGTGGAATAAACAAGGGATTGTGGAATAAACGTGAGATGGTGAAATAAACGTGGGATTGTGGAATAAATGTGGGATTGTGGAATAAACGTGGGATTGTGGAATGAACAAGGGATTGTGGAATAAATGTGGGATTATGGAATAAACGTGAGATGGTGTAATAAACGTGGGATGGTGTAATAAACGTGGGATTGTGGAATAAACGTGGGATTGTGGAATAAACGTGAGATGGTGAAATAAACGTGAGATGGTGAAATAAACGTGGGATTGTGGAATAAACAAGGGATTGTGGAACAAACGAGATGATGAAATAAACGTGGGATTGTGGAATAAACGTGAGATGATGCAATAAACGTGGGATTGTGGAATAAACGTGAGATGGTGTAATAAACGTGGGATGGTGAAATAAACGTGGGATTTTGGAATAAACAAGGGATTGTGGAATAAACGTGAGATGATGAAATAAACGTGGGATTGTGGAACAAACGTGAGATGGTGTAATAAACGTGGGATTGTGGAATAAACAAGGGATTGTGGAACAAACATGAGATGATGAAATAAACGTGGGATTGTGGAATAAACAAGGGATTGTGGAACAAACGAGATGATGAAATAAACGTGGGATTGTGGAATAAACGTGAGATGATGCAATAAACGTGGGATGGTGAAATAAACGTGGGATTTTGGAATAAACCAGGGATTGTGGAATAAACGTGAGATGATGAAATAAACGTGGGATTGTGGAACAAACGTGAGATGGTGTAATAAACGTGGGATTGTGGAATAAACAAGGGATTGTGGAACAAACATGAGATGAGGAAATAAACGTGGGATTGTGGAATAAACAAGGGATTGTAGAATAAATGTGGGATTATGGAATAAACGTGGGATTGTGGAATAAACGTGAGATGGTGCAATAAACGTGGGATTGTGGAATAAACAAGGGATTGTGGGATTATGGAATAAACGTGGGATTGTGGAATAAACGTGAGATGGTGTAATAAACGTGGGATTGTGGAATAAACAAGGAATTGTGGAATAAATGTGAGATGGTGAAATAAACGTGGGATTGTGGAATAAACGTGAGATGGTGAAATAAACGTGGGATTGTGGAATGAACAAGGGATTGTGGGATTATGTAATAAACGTGGGATCGTGGAATAAACGTGGGATTGTGGAATAAACGTGGGATTGTGGAATAAACGTGGGATTGTGGAATAAACGTGAGATGGTGAAATAAAGGTGGGATTGGGGAATGAACAAGGGATTGTGGGATTATGGAATAAACGTGGGATAGTGGAATAAACGTGAGATGGTGGAATAAACGTGAGATGGTGTAATAAACGTGGGGTTGTGGAATAAACAAGGGATTGTGGAATAAATGTGGGATTATGGAATAAACGTGGGATTGGGGAATAAACGTGAGATGGTGTAATAAACGTGGGATTGTGGAATAAACGTGAGATGGTGAAATAAACGTGCGATTGTGGAATAAACAAGGGATTGTGGAACAAACGAGATGATGAAATAAACGTGGGATTGTGGAATAAACGTGAGATGATGTAATAAACGTGAGATGGTGTAATAAACGTGGGATGGTGAAATAAAGGTGGGATTTTGAAATAAACGGATTGTGGAACAAACGTGAGATGATGAAATAAACGTGGGATTGTGGAACAAACGTGAGATGGTGTAATAAACGTGCGATTGTGGAACAAACATGAGATGATGAAATAAACGTGGGATTGTGGAATAAACAAGGGATTGTGGAATAAATGTCGGATTATGGAATAAACGTGGGATTGTGGAATAAACGTGAGATGGTGCAATAAACGTGGGATTGTGGAATAAACAAGGGATTGTGGAATAAATGTGGGATTATGGAATAAACGTGGGATTGTGGAATAAACGTGAGATGGTGTAATAAACGTGGGATTGTGGAATAAACAAGGGATTGTGGAATAAACAAGGGATTGTGGAACAAACGTGAGATGATGAAATAAACGTCGGATTGTGGAATAAACAAGGGATTGTGGAACAAACGTGAGATGGTGTAATAAACGTGAGATGAAATAAACAAGGGATTGTGCAACAAACGTGAGATGATGAAATAAACGTGGGATTGTGGAAAAAACGTGGATTATGGAACAAACGTGAGATGATGAAATAAACGTGGGATTGTGGAATAAACAAGGGATTGTGGAACAAACGTGGGATTATGGATCAAACGTGGGATTGTGGAATAAACAAGGGATTGTGGAATAAACGTGAGATGGTGTAACAAACGTGGGATTATGGAACAAACGTGAGGTGGTGTAATAAACTGGGATTGTGGAATAAATGTGGGATTATGGAATAAACGTGAGATGGTGAAATAAACGTGGGATTGTGGAATGAACAAGGGATTGTGGAATAAATGTGGGATTATTGAATAAACGTCGGATAGTGGAATAAACGTGAGATGGTTTAATAAACGTGGGATGGTGTAATAAACGTGGGATTGTGGAACAAACGTGAGATGGTGTAATAAACATGGGGTTGTGGAATAAACACGGGATTGTGGAATAAATGTGGGATTATGGAATAAACGTGGGATTGTGGAATAAACGTGAGATTGGGGAATAAACGTGAGATGGTGTAATAAACGTGGGATTGTGGAATAAACGTGGGATTGTGGAATAAACGTGAGATGCTGAAATAATCGTGGGATTGTGGAATAAACAAGGGATTGTGGAATAAATGTGGGATTATGGAATAAACGTGCGATTGTGGAATAAACGTGAGATGGTGTAATAAACGTGGGATTGTGGAATAAACAAGGGATTGTGGAATAAATGTGGGATTATGGAATAAACGTGGGATTGTGGAATAAACGTGATATGGTGCAATAAACGTGAGATGGTGTAATAAACGTGGGATTGTGGAATAAACAAGGGATTGTGGAACAAACGTGAGATGATGTAATAAACGTGAGATGATGAAATAAACGTAGGATTGTGGAATAAACAAGGGATTGTGGAACAAACGTGAGGTGGTGTAATAAACGTGAGATGATGAAATAAACAAGGGATTGTGGAACAAACGTGAGATTATGAAATAAACGTGGGATTGTGCAACAAACGTGAGATAATGAAATAAACGTGGGATTGTGGAAAAAACGTGGGATTATGGAACAAACGTGAGATGATGAAATAAACGTGGGATTGTGGAATAAACAAGGGATTGTGGAACAAACGTGGGATTATTGATCAAACGTGGGATTGTGGAATAAACAAGGGATTGGGGAATAAATGTGGGATTATGGGATAAACGTGGGATTGTGGAATAAAGGTGAGATGGTGAAATAAACGTGGGATTGTGGAATAAACGTGAGATGGTGTAATAAACGTGGGATTGTGGAATAACCAAGGGATTGTGGAATAAATGTGGGATTATGGAATAAACGTGGGATTGTGGAATAAACGTGAGATGGTGCAATAAACGTGGGATTGTGGAATAAACAAGGGATTGTGGAATAAATGTGGGATTATGGAATAAACGTGGGATTGTGGAATAAACGTGAGATGGTGCAATAAACGTGGGATTGTGGAATAAACAAGGGATTGTGGAATAAATGTGGGATTATGGAATAAACGTGGGATTGTGGAATAAACGTGAGATGGTGCAATAAACGTGGGATTGTGGAATAAACAAGGGATTGTGGAATAAATGTGGGATTATGGAATAAACGTGGGATTGTGGAATAAACACGGCGAGGTCACGTCTTTTCGAAGCTGCTCCATGCGCTCACGCTTTCGAAGCTAAGTGATATTTCTCAATTGTGTTTTTGTCGAGACTGTATCTATCTTTCGGTGTATGTACCTACAGCGTATCTTTTGGAAAATTTTCGGTGCTAATTTTTCGTTCATGTATACACAATCGTCGGTTAATGGTATCGAGTATTCTGCGGCCTAGTACTCGTAGGCTTAGACTACCGTACCGTCTCAGACCTTGTGGTTTGTTTTTCTCTCAGCGATTCGTCGAATGCGCTGAAATTATTTTCGTTCTCTGTTTCGTACCAGTCGTTCACCCTGTACCTCCTTGTTTAATATCTGTACTCACAAAAAAAAAAAAAAAAAAAAACCCAAAAAATATTTCCTTCCCATGTGGAATAAATGGAATGATTCATTCCAAAAAATATATATAATACTGAAGGAACTGCGCTCCAACGCGAGTCAAAAGAATTGACGCGACCAAAGACGGAATTCGTCCAAGTTGCTTTATTGAAACAAAACAGCTCAGGTATTCTGACAAGCCCGTTTATCGGGCAGCAATATATATACACATTTATGTCGGGAAGTTTGCCCGGCAAAAGCTATACCGGGCATGCCCGGGTGTCAAGGGCGAGCCTTGGAAAGGCGAGTCTGGACCTGCCCGGGCGTGTTTGGCTGCGGCCTGGCAAGTCGAGGCTGGGCGTACCCGGGCGCTCTGGACGAGCACTGGAAAGGCGATAGCGGGCGTGCCCGGGCGCTCTGGGCGAGCCCTGGAAAGGCGATAGCGGGCATGCCCGGACGCTCTGGGCGAGCCCTGAAAAGGCGATAGTGGGCATGCCCGGACGCTCTGGGCGAGCCCTGGCAAGGCGAGAGCGGGCATGCCCGGGAAAGACGAGACCGGGCGTGCCCGGGAGGTTCGGGCGTGCCCGGGAACAGTGAGTCCGGGCATGCCCGGGAGAGGCGCGTCTGGCCGTGTTCTGGCCGGTGCAAGGCGATTGTGTGCATCCAGCGGTAACCGCTACACACGCCCCTCCAGAATCGACCTACACCGGCAGGGTCAATTTAAGGGGGGTCCGGATGACCCGGCCGAAGCGAACCCTGGAGGGTCGTGGGGAGGGGTCCGACGTGGTGGTGGGTGGTCGAGCGGGGGGAACTGTGGACGGGGGGCGGCCTCGCCGCGGAGGAAGGGCCAACCATGGTGGTCGGTCGACGTCCATGTGCGCCGGTTTGAGGTGGTCCACAGAAATCCGGTCCGGCCGGCCGCCAAAGTCGACGATGAAAGACTTGTCGCCCCGTCGCAGGACCCGGAATGGCCCATCGTACGGCGGCCGGAGTGGCCCCCGGTGCGCGTCATGACGCACAAAGACGTACTCCGCTGTGCGAAGCGCCGGGGGGACGTAGGACTGGGGGCCACCGTGGCGGGACGTCGGCACAGGGGCAAATCGTCGGGCGGCCTCCTGGAGGTCCGAGCGCTGGCGAGCGGCGGACCAGGGACTGGTAGCGTCGGGCACGAATTCGCCCGGGACGCGGAGCGGCTGGCCGTAGACGAGCTCGGCGGCGGACGCCTGGAGGTCTTCCATTGGGGGCCGTGCGAAGGCCCAAAAGGACCCACGGCAGCCGGTCGGCCCAACCGTCGTCCTGAAGGCCGGCCATGAGTGCGGCCTTCATGGAGCGGTGAAACCGCTCGCACAACCCGTTGGCTTGGGGGTGGTAGGCCATGGTGCGGTGCAGCGTGACCCCCAACGAACGGGCGACCGCGCCCCAAAGCTCAGACGTGAACTGTGGGCCGCGGTCGGACGAGATGTCCGCTGGTGCGCCAAAGCGCGCGACCCAGGTGGCGATGAACGCCTGCGCCACGTCGGTGGTGGTGGTGGAGGCGAGGGGCACGGCCTCCGGCCACCTGGTGGTCCTGTCCACCATGGTGAGCAGGTGGGTGAACCCCCGCGAGGGGGGCAGGGGACCCACCAGGTCCACGTGGACGTGGTCGAAACGCCGTTCAGGCACGGCGAAAGGTGCCAGCGGGGCCTGGGTGTGGCGGTGGACCTTGACCCGCTGGCAGGCCGTGCAGGCATTGGCCCAGTCGCGGATGTTTCGTCGAAGGCCGTGCCAGACGAAACGCGCCGACACCAGCTTCTGAGAAGCTTTCCGGCCCGGGTGAGAAAGGCCGTGGATGGAGGCGAAGATGCGGCGCTGCCAGGAAACGGGCACGATGGGGTGAGGCTGGCCCTGGGAGACGTCGCAGAGCAGGACGGTGCCCGCGAAGGGAATGTCGGCCAGACGGAGGCCCGTGTCCGCCGCACGGAGTGCCTGCACCGAGGCGTCGGTGGTCTGGTCGGCCGCCATGAGCGCGAAGTCCACGCCGAGGTGGACCGCGTTCGCGCTGGCCCGAGAAAGACAGTCGGCCACGGCGTTGTCTTTGCCGGCGACGTGCCGGATGTCCGTGGTGAACTCCGACACGGCGGAGAGGTGGCGCTGCTGGCGGGCCGACCACGGCTCCGTGACCTTAGCCATTGCGTAGACCAACGGCTTGTGGTCGACGAAAGCCGTGAACGGGCGGCCCTCCAGGAGGTGTCGGAAATGGCGAACGGCCAGGAATAGCCCGAGCAGCTCGCGGTCGAACGTGCTGTAGTTTAACTCGTTCGGCCGGAGTTGCCGGCTGAAAAAAGCGAGTGGCTGCCAAACCCCGTCCACCCATTGCTCATGGACGGCGCCCACCGCGTAGTTGGAGGCGTCCGTAGTGAGGGCGATGGGCGCGTTGAGCACCGGGTGAGCCAGCAGCGTTGCGTCGGCGAGGGCCCGTTTGGCGCTGGCGAAGGCCGCGTCCATGGCCGCGGACCAAACAATGTCATGCTTGGCCGGTTTGCCCCGGAGGGCCTCGTAAAGGGGCCGCATGAGCTGAGCAGCGCGGGGCACGAATCGGTGATAAAAATTCACCATGCCGAGGAACTCTTGGAGGGCCTTGATGGAACGGGGACGCGGGAACGTGGTGATGGCCTCGACCTTGGTCGGCAGCGGCACGGCCCCGGTCTTGGTGATGCGGTGGCCCAAAAAGTCAACGGTCGTCGCGCCGAAGTGGCATTTGACCGGGTTGACAATTAAGCCGTGCTCGCTGAGGCGACCGAACAGTGTTCGGAGGTGGAGGAGGTGCTCGGCGCGGGACGTGCTGGCGATGAGGATATCGTCCAGATAGACGAAAAGAAACGGCAGGTCGCGCAGCACGCCGTCCATCAAGCGCTGGAACGCCTGGGCCGCGTTCTTGAGGCCAAACGGCATCCGCAAAAATTCGAACAGGCCGAACGACGTGATGACGGCCGTCTTCGGGACGTCAGCCGCCCGGACAGGTACCTGGTGGTAGCCCCGTATCAGGTCAATTTTCGAAAAGATGACCCGTCCCGCCAAACGGGCGGAAAAGTCCTGAATATGCGGGATCGGGTACCTGTCGGGGGTGGTAGCGTCGTTGAGACGGCGGTAGTCGCCACACGGTCGCCATCGACCCCCCGGCTTTGGCACGATGTGCAGTGGCGAGGCCCACGCGCTATCGGAGCGCCGCACGATGCCGAGGTGCTCCAACGCGTCGAACTCGGCCTTCGCCACGGCGAGCTTGGCCGGGTCGAGGCGGCGGGCCCTGGCGTAGACCGGCGGGCCCGTAGTGGGTATGTGGTGCTCGATCCCGTGCCGCACCGCGACGGCCGAAAACGTCGGCCGTGTGAGGGCCGGGAATTCCGCGAGCAGGCGAGCGAACACGTTCGCTGCCGGGAGGGCGCACGCCAGTTCGGTCGGCGCAGAGCTGCTCATCGTGCACGCCAGGGAGCTGAAGGTCTCGGCGTTGACAAGGCGACGACGTTTGACGTCGACCAGCAGCCCGTGCGCGCAGAGGAAGTCGGCGCCCAGCAAAGCCATGGGGACGCAGGCGGTCACAAAAGTCCATTGAAAATGCTGGCTGCCGAAGCAGAGGGTGACGACGCGTGGGCCGAAAGTGCGTATGGCCGAGCCATTAGCAGCGACCAAAGAGGGGCCGCAAACGGCGTCCCGCCTGTCCTGCTCGGAGGCGGGTATGACGTTCAGTTGGGCGCCGGTGTCACACAGGAAACGCCGCCCAGACGCTTTGTCCCGAATAAACAGCAAGTTGCCCGAGTGGCCGGCGCTCATGGCTGGGAATGAACGCCGGCCCGGCCGTTTCCCGACCTGCCGAAAGTGCACGGGGGCCGGCACGTCCGAGCCTTGTGTCCAAACCTGGCGTGGTAATAACACCACGCCCGGTCAGGTGGAGGCCCCGGCCGTCGTGTCGGAAGCGGGCGGTGCGGCGTGGCGGCCGCCAGTTGCACCGGCAGTTCGGCCTCCAACCGCGCAGGGCGCTCGGGTGTCGTGGGCGTCGCCTCGGACGGCGGCGGGCTCCAGGTAACCGCGCCGATGTGCTGGCCCGCCGAGGAGATCTTATCGGCTTCCCTGGCGAGGGCGCGGGAATCCGTGATCAACGTGCCAGCCAGGGCGAGGCGTACCGGGTGAGGCAGCTGGCGATGGAACAGCTCGCGGAACAGAAAATCCGGAGAGTGCTCACCGAGCAACGAGAGCATATAGTCCATGCGCTCAGACGGGCGCGTGTCGCCGAGCTCGGGCAGAGCGAGCAGGCGCCGTGCGCGTGCTGCCGGTGAGAGGGCGAAAGCGTCGAGGAGGAGTGTCTTCAGCGCGTCGTATTTGTCAGCAGCCGGCGGGTGCTCGAGGAGGCTCAAGGCGCGGGCCGCGGTGGCGGAACCGAGCGCCGCCACAACATGATGGAAGCGGGTGTCGTCCGCGGTGATGCCTCGCAGGGCGAACTGAGAGTCCGCCTGAGCGAACCAAACAGCCGCGTGAGCCTCCCAGAAGGTAGGCAGTTTAAGCGTCACTGCCGTATCCATGTCGGTAGGTCACCAATGAAGGAACTGCGCTCCAACGCGAGTCGAAAGAATTGACGCGACCAAAGACGGAATTCGTCCGAGTTGCTTTATTGAAACAAAACAGCTCAGGTATTCTGACAAGCCCGTTTATTGGGCAGCAATATATATACACATTTATGTCGGGAAGTTTGCCCGGCAAAAGCTATACCGGGCATGCCCGGGTGTCAAGGGCGAGCCTTGGAAAGGCGAGTCTGGACCTGCCCGGGCGTGTTTAGCTGCGGCCTGGCAAGTCGAGGCTGGGCGTGCCCGGGCGCTCTGTACGAGCACTGGAAAGGCGATAGCGGGCGTGCCCGGGCGCTCTGGACGAGCCCTGGAAAGGCGATAGCGGGCATGCCCGGACGCTCTGGGCGAGCCCTGAAAAGGCGATAGTGGGCATGCCCGGACGCTCTGGGCGAGCCCTGGCAAGGCGAGAGCGGGCATGCCCGGGAAAGACGAGACCGGGCGTGCCCGGGAGGTTCGGGCGTGCCCGGGAACAGTGAGTCCGGGCATGCCCGGGAGAGGCGCGTCTGGCCGTGTCCTGGCCGGTGCAAGGCGATTGTGTGCATCCAGCGGTAACCGCTACAATACCATCTCTTACAGTTCCTCCTTTCTACATTCCATAAACTATCCAGAACTCCATCCCTCCTCCAGTGTCCTGAAACGTATTTTTGACTCGAAGGTCTCAAACTCATTTTGCAAAAAATGTTCGTTTCCCATGAATCGTACACTTTTCAAAATCCAATCTCACCCCTCCCCTCCAAATCCTCCCCATCACCCATCCCTTTCAAATCTCCCCCCTTGCCCCTTCCCTCCCCTCCCTCCTAAACTCCCCCCACACCCCTCCCCTCCGAGACTCTCCCTCGCTCCTCCCCTCCTAGACTCCCCTCTCACCCCTCCTCCTCAAAGCATCCTCCCTGCTTCTTCCTCCTTCCAACTTTCACCTTCATCTCCCCAAACCTCCTGCCTTGCTCTTCCCCCTCCTCAAATAACACCTCACTGTGCCTCACCCAATCTCCATCAAACCTTTTGTCTGCCCCATTCTTCCCTTTCTCCAAGCTATTCTGAAATCTCTGACACACCTTCAACAGCTCTCCCTACCTCTTCCTCCTCTTCCACATCTTACCCTACCCCTCCCCCCCCCCCCTGTTCTGGACCCGATGCTCCCCCTTCCTCTTCATTAACGGTATGGACCTCAAACATCCGGGGCCTTCGCTCAAACTTGACTGACCTCTCCATACAGGTTGCTTCTGACAAACCAGATGTGATCTGCTTAACAGAAACTTTCCTCCTTCATGATGTCTCTGATGCCTTGGTATCTCTCCCAGGTTACTCCCTCCTCCGGTATGATAGACCTGAGCCTCGTCCTGGAGGTGGGGTTGCTATCTTTATAAAAAACTCTCTTCCTCACTCGCCCTCCACTGCCCTCTCTCCACCTCACCCCCAGGAATACCTTTGGCTACGGCTTCCCCTTCGCTCCCACCTTTTGTTCATATGTGTGTTGTACCGTCCACCAATCAGCGATGACTCCATCTACATCTCACTGTCTGATAATATGGACCAACTTCTATCTACCCATCCCAACTCTCTCTTCCTCATATGTGGTGATTTCAATTGTCACCATGCCAGATGGCTGGGTGTGGGTACCTCTCTCACCAGCCATGGCTCTTCAGCAAAGGACTTCTGCGACTCACTGGGACTGACACAATCTGTCAATTTCCCGACCCGGATCTCAGTCAACGGAGCATCTTCTCTTCTGGATTTGGTTATGACAAACTTCCCTGAAAATGTCTGCTGCTCTTCTTCTGCTCCAATCGGCTCATCTGATCATGTGCTTGTCAAAGTGGACATCTCTCTGACCATTCTCAGAGAGCCTCCTCAGCGTCGACGAGTCTGGCATTTCACTCAGGCCAACTGGCACGGTCTTCAAGCAGCCATCAATCATCTGGACTGGTCTCCCATCTCTACCGCCTCTGACATCAACTCATCGTGGGAATTCTTTCAAAGTAAATTGCTCTCTCTCATGCACAGATTTATACCATCTCGTCTTCAGTTGTCATACCCTTCCTCCCATCCATGGTACACGGAATCTTGTGGTGAGGCTGTTGCCCTGAAACAACTTGCTTTCGTCTCCTGGAAAGCAAATCCAACAGAAGGAAATCTCATTTCCTTTCACAAAGCCCGAAACAAGTGTGTGTCCACCCTCAGGAGAGCCAGGAAACAATATCTCACCATTCTCAAGACCGAACTCTCTTATCTGTCTCCCTCTTAGAAATCCTGGTGGTGTCTGGTCAAATCTGTTTCTGGTGTTTGTTCCCCCTCCATCCCCTCCCTCACCTCAAACGGCTTAACGGCTGACTCCGCACGTGAAAAAGCTGCATGCCTCAACTCTGTGTTTGCCTCTAAATCTTGTGTCCCAAACCCATCCCTCTCTGTACCCACCGTACCCAGTCATACCCAGCTGCTCCTGGACTCTGTGTCCTTTCCTCCTGACAAGGTGGAAAAGTTTCTGTCAACCCTCGACTCTGATTCTGCAACTGGTCCTGACGGCATCAGCCCACGGGTCCTAAAATCATGTTCTTCTGCTCTTTCACTCCCTCTTTCTGTTCTCTTCACCCTCTCTTTTGCTCAAGGTCATCTGCCATCTGCTTGGAAATCAGCCAACATCACCGCTTTGCACAAAAAAGGTGCAAAAACAGATCCCAGCAACTACAGACCAATCAGCCTTCTCCCAATTATCAGCAAAGTCATGGAATCCATCATTGCTTCAGATATTAAATCTTTCCTCTTCTCCAATGGCTTGATCTCTGATCATCAATTTGGTTTCAGACCTGGTCACTCTACTCTGGACATGCTGCTTCTGCTTTCTCAACAATGGATGGAGGTCCTCAACGCCAAACAGGAAATTAGAGCTGTCTCCCTTGACATTTCACGTGCCTTCGATACGGTCTGGCACCCTGCTCTGCTCTCCAAACTCTCCTCCTTTGGTATCCATGGAAATCTCCACGCATGGCTGGCGGACTTCCTCTCTGGTCGTAGTCAACGTGTGGCCCTGAATGGGTTTCTCTCATCTCCTCTTCCTGTTCAGGCTGGAGTTCCCCAAGGTAGTGTTCTGGGCCCTGTGCTTTTTCTGGTCTTCATCAATGATCTCTCTGACTCTCTTGAAAATCCTCTCTATCTCTTTGCTGACGACTCTACTCTCTGTCGCTCCATTCCTCATCCCTCAGATCGGCAGTCTGCAGCCTCCTCACTCTCTGCAGACCTGGACAAAATCACAGACTGGTCAAACAAGTGGAACATGTCTTTCAATCCTGACAAATCTCACACTCTTACAACGTCTCTCCGAAAGGACCGACTGGACAACCCTCCCATCTACTTTCTCAACAATCCTCTCCAAGAAGTTCTGTCGCTCAAGCTTTTGGGTCTCACTATCTGCCATGATCTTTCTTGGGAAAACCACATTTCCAAGCTGGCCTCCAAAGCCAGTCGCCGACTGGGCATCCTCCGTCGTGCGAAGTCCTTCCTTGGCACACCTGAGCTCCTCACCACATACAAGGCTTTCATCCGCAGCTCAATGGAATACTGTTCCCCCCTCTGGGCTGGTGCTCCTGCCTCACACCTTGCTCGGCTTCACGCTGTTGAGGCCAAAGCTTTCAGAATCATTGGAATCTCCTGCGATGTAGTCAACGCCGAGGGCCTTTCACTCACTCACCGCAGGCAGGTTGGTGGTCTTTCTGTCTTCTACCGACTCCTCTCCGGCCTTGCTCCCCCAGCTCTCTCTGTGCTCTGTCCCCCCAATATTCCTTCAGGTCGCACAAGATCTGCCTGCAACCCTCTTATGGTTAAACTGCCAAAGTCTAGGCTCTCTGCTCACCTTCACTCTTTCATTCCCCCTTTTCTCCCGCCTCTGGAACAAACTCCCCCACTCCCTTCAATCCCACTCCTCCCTCCAGGTCTTTAAAACAGCTGTTCACCACCATCTCTTATCTTCCCCCATCGAAAACCTTGATCTTTTCTACCCCCGGTAATTCACCCCAGAGTCCTTGCAGTGTTCATATGTTTTAATCCTCTCCCACCTCCCCCCAAGTCCTCCCGATGTCCCTGCTCTCAAATGTTGTGTTTGTGTCCTTCCCCTTCTTCCCCCTCTCTTTTGTGTCCTCCCCCCTCTCTCCCCATCTTGTCTGCCGCTCCCCTTGTTTTTTGTGTTTTGTGTGTCGGTTTGTCTTTTTGTGTGATTAATGTTTGCTCTTTCACGAGCCTCGATCTTGTATACAAAAAAAAACAAAAAAAAAAAAAAAAACGTGAGATGGTGTAATAAACGTGGGATTGTGGAATAAACAAGGGATTGTGGAATAAACAAGGGATTGTGGAACAAACGTGAGATGATGAAATAAACGTCGGATTGTGGAATAAACAAGGGATTGTGGAACAAACGTGAGATGGTGTAATAAACGTGAGATGATGAAATAAACAAGGGATTGTGCAACAAACGTGAGATGATGAAATAAACGTGGGATTGTGGAAAAAACGTGGGATTATGGAACAAACGTGAGATGATGAAATAAACGTGGGATTGTGGAATAAACAAGGGATTGTGGAACAAACGTGGGATTATGGATCAAACGTGGGATTGTGGAATAAACAAGGGATTGGGGAATAAATGTGGGACTATGGAATAAACGTGGGATTGTGGAATAAACGTGAGATGGTGTAACAAACGTGGGATTATGGAACAAACGTGAGGTGGTGTAATAAACTGGGATTGTGGAATAAATGTGGGATTATGGAATAAACGTGAGATGGTGAAATAAACGTGGGATTGTGGAATGAACAAGGGATTGTGGAATAAATGTGGGATTATTGAATAAACGTCGGATAGTGGAATAAACGTGAGACGGTGTAATAAACGTGGGATGGTGTAATAAACGTGGGATTGTGGAACAAATGTGAGATGGTGTAATAAACATGGGGTTGTGGAATAAACACGGGATTGTGGAATAAATGTGGGATTATGGAATAAACGTGGGATTGTGGAATAAACGTGAGATTGGGGAATAAACGTGAGATGGTGTAATAACCGTGGGATTGTGGAATAAACGTGGGATTGTGGAATAAACGTGAGATGGTGAAATAATCGTGGGATTGTGGAATAAACAAGAGATTGTGGAACAAACTTGAGATGATGAAATAAACGTGGGATTGTGGAATAAACGTGAGATGATGTAATAAACGTGGGATTGTGGAATAAACGTGAGATGGTGTAATAAACGTGAGATGGTGAAATAATCGTGGGATTTTGGAATTAACAAGGGATTGTGGAACAAACGTGAGACGATTAAATAAAGGTGGGATTGTGGAACAAACGTGAGATGGTGTAATAAACGTGGGATTGTGGAATAAACAAGGGATTGTGGAACAAACATGAGATGATGAAATAAACGTGGGATTGTGGAATAAACAAGGGATTGTGGAATAAATGTGGGATTGTGGAATAAACGTGAGATGGTGCAATAAACGTGGGATTGTGGAATAAACAAGGGATTGTGGAATAAATGTGGGATTATGGAATAAACGTGCGATTGTGGAATAAACGTGAGATGGTGTAATAAACGTGGGATTGTGGAATAAACAAGGGATTGTGGAATAAATGTGGGATTATGGAATAAACGTGGGATTGTGGAATAAACGTGATATGGTGCAATAAACGTGAGATGGTGTAATAAACGTGGGATTGTGGAATAAACAAGGGATTGTGGAACAAACGTGAGATGATGTAATAAACGTGAGACGATGAAATAAACGTAGGATTGTGGAATAAACAAGGGATTGTGGAACAAACGTGAGATGGTGTAATAAACGTGAGATGATGAAATAAACAAGGGATTGTGGAACAAACGTGAGATTATGAAATAAACGTGGGATTGTGCAACAAACGTGAGATGATGAAATAAACGTGGGATTGTGGAAAAAACGTGGGATTATGGAACAAACGTGAGATGATGAAATAAACGTGGGATTGTGGAATAAACAAGGGATTGTGGACCAAACGTGGGATTATTGATCAAACGTGGGATTGTGGAATAAACAAGGGATTGGGGAATAAATGTGGGATTATGGGATAAACGTGGGATTGTGGAATAAAGGTGAGATGGTGTAACAAACGTGGGATTGTGGAATAAACGTGAGATGGTGTAATAAACGTGGGATTGTGGAATAACCAAGGGATTGTGGAATAAACGTGAGATGGTGTAACAAACGTGGGATTATGGAACAAACGTGAGATGGTGTAATAAACGTGGGATTGTGGAATAAACAAGGGATTGTGGAATAAACATGAAATGGTGTAATAAACGTGGGATTGTGGAATAAACGTGAGATGGTGTAACAAACGTGGGATTATGGAACAAACGTGAGATGGTGTAATAAACGTGGGATTGTAGAATAAACAAGGGATTGTGGAATTAACGTGAGATGGTGTAATAAACGTGGGATTGTGGAATAAACGTGAGATGGTGTAACAAACGTGGGATTATGGAACAAACGTGAGATGGTGTAATAAACGTGGGATTGTGGAATAAACAACGGATTGTGGAATAAACGTGAGATGGTGGAATTAACAAGGGATTGTGGAATAAACGTGAGATGGTGTAATAAACGTGGGATTGTGGAATAAACGTGAGATGGTGTAACAAACGTGGGATTATGGAACAAACGTGAGATGGTGTAATAAACGTGGGATTGTGGAATAAACAAGGGATTGTGGAATAAACAAGGGATTGTGGAATAAACGTGAGATGGTGTAATAAACGTGGGATTGTGGAATAAACAAGGGATTGTGGAATATATGTGGGATTATGGAATAAACGTGGGATTGTGGAATAAACAAGGGATTGTGGAATAAACAAGGGATTGTGGGATCATGGAATAAACGTGGGATTGTGGAATAAACGTGAGATGGTGTAATAAACGTGGGATTGTGGAATAAACAAGGGATTGTGGAATAAACGTGGGATTGTGGAATAAACGTGAGATGGTGTAATAAACGTGGGATTGTGGAATAAACGTGGGATTTTGGAATAAACGTGAGATGGTGTAATAAACGTGGGATTGTGGAATAAACAAGGGATTGTGGAATAAATGTGGGATTATGGAATAAACGTGAGATGGTGTAATAAACGTGGGATTGTGGAATAAACAAGGGATTGTGGAATAAATGTGGGATTATGGAATAAACGTGGGATTGGGGAATAAACGTGAGATGGTGTAGTAAATGTGGGATTATAGAATAAACATGGGATTGTGGAATATATTGTTGCGGATATGAGGATTGCATTTTTTTGATTGTGTGTATTGTAGTGGTAAATTGTTGTGCAACATTGGTTGGATATGGCCCCTCCTGCCTCCAGAGTTGTGTAAAGGTAAAAAGGGCGTCCCGGTAGTTATTCCATGAAACACCACATTGCAGGACACGATAAAACCCTTGTTCAGTAGCTTATATCTTATTATGTGTTTTAGAGTAAGGCCTTGTCTTCCATTAAAATAATACTCCATTGCACCGAATCAATTAAGAATAGCTCCCCTTCAATAATCCCATTTCCCAGCCATACTCTCCATCTGCGGGTAAAGCAGTTCACAAGCGTGGGGTGCACGCACTCTCATTTCGCTGCTATAGTGAATATGTGCTCCGTGCTCTGTTTGAACAGGAGGGGCGGGGTCGCCCGGGAGAGGCAAGCCCAGGGCGCGCCACGAAGGGCGGGGCTGTTCAGCCCTATGCCCAAATAAGGAAACAAGCCCGTGGCTCGCCACGAGGGGCGTGCCGTCGGCGCCATGCCCAAATAAGGAGACAAGCCCGTGGGATTACCATACAAGGTCACGAAACAGAGCACGGGGGGGGGGGGGGGGAGGGACGGCGTGTCAGACCCGCGCTGAAGGTTTGGAGAGAAGGGTGCGACGATCGCAGGGACAAGCGACACGAGAGATACGAAAAGCCTTTGACAAAGAGCCGCTTCAACCAGCCCCGTTTCAACCAGCCGCGTGAAGCCCTGACGGGGCAGCGAGTGACCCTGCCGGCGTGCGCTGTAAAGCCGAATACAAGGAGCTGCCGGCGTGCGCTGTAAAGCCGAATACAAGGAGCTGCCGGCTCCTCGCCTCCCGCCCGGAGTGGACCTGCTCGCTGTGCCCTGTGATTCCACCTGCTCATCCCTCCAAACGATTCCTACCCTTCCATCCATTTGCGTACGTGAGTTTGTTTTGTTCGTGCTGTCCTGGGTAGGTAATTAAGTCCGTATAAGCTAGTAATTTTCACTGTGTCACCTGCGTTTTCATGTCACCTGTAAATAATCGTGACTGCTCTTTTTGCTTATGTGTGTGTAAATAATAAACCCGGTTACTCTTCTGTACGTCTTCTTCTTCTTCCTCTTTGCATTCGTCGTCTTGGTCTTTTCCCCATTGAATATCTGTGGCGCGATACGGCCAACGTTTGGGTGAATCGGGTTTAGTCGGGGAACAACTGTTCAGTCGCGGAGCCTCCGCTCGGCAAATATAACATCCTTAACCGCGTACCGTAACAATTGGTGTCAGAAGTGTCGGATTCGGACCTGAAGCGTTTAACGCGCTCAAAATTACAAAGTACCGAAATTTGTTTTGTTTTAAAAAACCCTAACTTTGAAATCGCGCCATGGCTGGTCAAGGCGACGGGATGCCGGTGGGAGAGATAGACGGGGTAGAATCGACCCAGGACCTCGGGGAAATGTATATGGAGGAGGTGGTTGAGGAGGTATCAGGCGCGCAAAATGGCGCTCTCGTGCACGAGGTTGCGGGCGCGCGGAATGGCGCCTCGCACATGGCCACGGCGACCGCGCCCGCGACCGTAGCAGCGCCGCCGGTGGATTGGGGGCTATTTATGGAACAAATAAAGGCCTTTATGGTTAAGTCGGGTGAAGAAATGGAGGACAGAAGGAGGGCTGATAGTGAGAAAATGGAAAGCAGAATGATGGGGGCAATGAGGGACGAAGCGAGGGGTACCAGCGAACAGTTGGGAAATAAATTTGAGGGGTTAGACAACGGGATAAAAGAGGTAAAGAATGGGTTAACGGGGGTGGAAAATAGAATGGCTGCCCAGGAGAATCAGATAGAGGGGGTGAAAAATGGGTTAATGGGGTTAGAAAATAGGATGGAAGGCAAATTGCGGGAGACAGGGGAGCAATCCGCCCGAGAAATTAAACAAATGGGAGAGCAGATAGAGGAGGTGAAAATCGGGGTAGAAACCAAACTGGATGCTCAGAGGGATGAATTGGGACAGATGAGGGCAGCATCTACAAAAGAGAAGGAGGAGATGAAAGAGGAAATACGACGAGGTGTAAGTGAGGAGGTCTCGGGGGTACGCGAGGAGGTAAAGCGAGGTGAAAAGCGTATAGAGAAAGAGGTGAGAAATGGAACGGCTAGGTTACAGGGGGAATAGAAGATCTGACGGAGGAGGTGGAACAGCTGACGGTGGGACAGACGGAGTTAGTGGAGCAGGTTCAAAGGAACACTGCGGTACTAGGAGGGTTAAAAGCGACACAAAACGACATAAAAAAGGACTTGATAGCGACACCGAGGCAGTGTCAGATGGTACGTGAGGGACTGACAATGAGGTTGGATGAGGTGACAGAAGTAATGGAGACGAAGGACCGAGAGGTGAGGACGCACATAGAGACGGTCAAGATAGCTTTAGAGGACGAACTTGAGGAGATGCACCGGGAAATAAAAGAGGTGAAGCAAAAATTAGAGGAAGTGGAAGAAGAGGTGAGTGAAATTAAGAAGGGATGGACAGAAACTAAGAGGGAGATAAAGGAGGAGGTGATGGAATATGTACAAGGTCGGTGCTCAAATCGTGATGATGTGCTCGCTAACCAAATAAAGAGTTTGCAGGTGATGAAGGAGGTGCGGAGACGAGGTGCCAAGGTGAGTGGCGATATACGTGGAAATGTATATGATGTGAGGAAAGCTTCAGTCGGCTTGGGGGTTGATTTGGATCCGGGTGTTCGTGAGAGGCCGTTGGTGAAGTGTGCGACAGGTCTGGTGTGCGAAAGAGGAGGTGTGCGAGAATGTCCGACTCTGGGGTGTGTGAGGAAAAAGTGCGCGCCGAGGAGTGAGGGCGCTGTCAAGAGTGAGGGAGAATGCACGCCTGTGGTGAGTGTTACAGAGGGTGTAACGGGAGAGTGTGCGCGAGAAAGGTGTGTAACGGACGGGTGCATGAGGAAAGAGTGCGCTGTCGAGAGTAAGGGTGAGTGCGCTGTCCAGAGTGGAGGTGAGAGTAGTAAGGGTGACACGAAGCGTGAGTTGGTTGTGGCAGGTGAGAGAGGATGCACACCTGGAATGGAAGGATGCACACCTGGAATGGTAGAGCATGTGTGGGAATGCACACTTAAGTTGGTAGTGAGGCACATGGTTGGGTGTGCGAGTGAGAGCACACCTGTGATTGTCACAGAGGAGGTGACCGAGGAGGGGGCGCGAAGAGGTGTGTTGGTGAGGTGTGCGAACGACGAATGTGTGCCAAGGTGTTCGGTGGTCAGGTGTGTGACCAAGTCTGTGAGCGGAATGAGTGTACCTGGGTGTGTTAGAGAAGGTGCAATGACGAGGAGCATGGGAACAGCTGGATGTTTGAGCAAGGAACGGGCTGCGGGGTGTAAGCATGCAGGTGAGGGATCGACGGTAACCGGGTTAGAGGTTAGAACGACTTATAGCCGAATCGGGCCCTCGGTGCGCGTCGGGCAGCTTCGCGTGCCGCGAGGACCAGCGGGGATCCGAACCATGGCGGGTTCGAAAGGACCGCTGTACGTGATCCACGCTGGGCCGCGTTTAGAACGGCCGCGTCCGTGCTCCGCTAGGCGGAGCGGGCAGCCCGATAGGAAGGGTCGTCATGGCGACCCCTTTTTGTTGAGACGTTCCGGCAGGTCGAGATCAGGCCATGGGATGGCTCCGTGCCGAGGTGGTGCGTCGGATCTCGGACCGGGTAAGCCCCCGTCCCTGCACCGAATGCGGGACGTATCCAGCCGCTGGCACCAAACAACCCGCATTCATTGCTCGGCTTTACGAAGCCGAGCTCTGGAAGTGAATTGGTGCACCGAGAGGCACTAGTAAGTAGACTGTGATGACGAGGATAGTGTTTTGGCCCCGAAATTAGAAAAACAAAATTTGATGATTGGCAAAGGATTGGCAGAGTGATGATTGGTAATGGTACAGTGATTGGCAGATGATTGGCAAATTTTTGATTGGCTGAAATTTGGTGAGCAAAATTGGTAGTGGAACGTCCCCGATGTGGTGGGATGGCAACTCTGTCATCCCTCACAACCCGGGGGGCAAAGGAGCACTAGTTTTATGGGGTGTATGGCAGTGAAAACTAGCCCGGGTGGGTTAGGATATATCGTGTGTAGGGATCTAGCGAAGATGACATTAGGTAACGTTAAGGTTAGGTAGTGACGGACACCTGGAGTGGAGACGCAGGTAGATTAGAGTGGATGATAATGACGAGGGAGCGCAATAGTTTAAAGGGGCGACTGGGAAGCGCAAGTTTCAGAGGGGAGTAGTTAGATGAGATGATGCCGTGTGTTTGAGGATTGGAAGTGTATGGTGAACAGGTGTGATTGAACAGGTGTGATTGCACAGGTGTGCAACTGAACAGGTGAATGGAGCAGTGTTTGAGTGATGGTGATGGTGAGGTGTGTTGTGTTGACCAACTGGTCCAGGAAGAGGAGGAGGGTGCAGGGGGCACCAGGTGTGAGTGCACAGGTGTGCAACAACAGCTATGAAGAACAGGTGAATGGAGAATGGGAGTGTGGAATACATGGAGTGTGGAATATATGGGGTATTGGAATGGATGGTCGTGGAGTGAGTATGGTGGAAATTGTGGAGTGGAGTGGATGGTGCGGAGGTGTGAGTGGGGGAAGAGTGGACCCCCATCACGAATACCCGGGGCGGGTAGTGTAAGTGTTAGGTAGAGGGTACAGGTAAATTGTGGTTGGATATTGGCATCTGTGGTGCGGGTGGAAGAATGATGTTTGGATGGGTGCATTAGTGTTGTGGAAATGGCTGGGCGTGTAGCCTGTTAGTGTGTGTAGTTGGTTTGGGCACTCCACCACTGTAAGGATGTCGGCCAGGTGAGGCCCCAGGTGGGCTCTGGGAGCCGGTAGTAGTTGTTGTGGATGGGGCCTGAGGATCCGGAGGACGGACCCGGGTAGCCCAGTGTCAGAGGGCACCGAGTGGGGAGAGCGCCAGAGGGCCTTCCCCAGGTAGATAGGTTAGGGTAAGGAGCAGGTAAGCTCGGGTGGCAACTACAGTGGTGGAGGTGTGCAGGTGGGTAGACCTGCTGGGAGAGCTACACGCCCCAGCCCAGAAATTGTGCAAGGGAACCGGGAGATGAATCGGGGGAGTGAGACCCCAAATTGAGAAGCACCACAGTTTGGGCAATGGGAATTGGTTTTTAGAACCCATAGTGTAAGTTGGCCAATGGATTGGCAGGGAGAGACCCCGGGTAGTGTAAAGTGTGTTAATGTCATTTAGAGGATAGTTAGGATTGAAGTCTCCTCGCACCATCTACATCCACTCACCTGAGGTGACAGGTACTCCACACCATGCCATGTTTAATTATTTTTATGTGCAAATGTTTTGGATTGTGAGACGCATCATGACGTGGGTGTGACATTGTGCTTGATGTTCCATCTCTCCCTCCTTATGAGGATTGATGATGAATTGGGTGATGGCAAATTTTGGCTAGAAGGATTGTGGTGACGAATTTGGAATAGAAGAAATATGGGGAAGACGTGACAGTAGCGACGAATTTGTAAATGTGTAGATTTTTGTACATATGGGGTAAGGGCAAGGGTAGTGTAGGTGACAGGGGGGTGACGTACGGTAGGGACGAGCTTTCTCACTTCGCCCTCCGTACGCATTTCACCTTGCATTGTCTTATTGATGTGTACCCTTGTGACCTTACCCCTCGCTCATCTGTCTTCCCCCTTTTGTCTCCCACATGACCTGTGCGCCATTGGGCGCCGAGGGGAGCGTGCGTGAGTCCTCCATTGTGCGCCCGGAACTCCCAGAACCAGCTGTCTGCATCGATGCACCACATTATGGACCACATGTCAGTGGCCGAGCACCACTTATGGACCCCATGGGTTGGGGCGTGGCCCCTCTGCTGGAACCGGCCGTGAGGGCCCAAAATCTTGCTGGCGGACCTTGGCCACAGGGCACCGATGCCCCACAGGTGAACCACACTAGTCGGCCCTGTGGGCCATAAATAAAGAAAATAAAAGGGACACGTTGGGTGTATTTTACTTTATTGCAAATAGGCCGCCAGCAAAGGAAAAAGACAACATCTGGAAGAAAATAATAATAGCCAGCAGAGGGAGCCGAAGAGCAAGAGACCACCTGCAGGGTTAGGGGTTGTTGTTTTATTTTGATTATTCATGAACACTGATGAACTGTGGTGACTGCACCGATTGGTGCTTGAGGGTGCTTTGGTGTGTTTTTGGGTGCTTTCATGGTGCATTGATGCAGAGCAGACTGTCTCCCCCCCCCCCCCCCCCAGAAAGAACAATTACAGGTCCTGCGTTAGTCTTGTAAATAAAAGTAGTGTCAATTGTAAATAATGCTCCCCACCGTCAATGTATAGTTTGAAGACCATTCCGCAATTCGGTTAACTGTGGGCGTGAGTCTGTTAGGCAGGGTGCAATGGAGCAGCGGGACACATCTATTTATGTTTTAAAACTGTCGCACTCAGGGTCAGGTTAAAAGTAGAGGGAACTACACCTACGTGTCACACTAAATAAAAGTTGTAGGCCCGGGACGTGCCTAAGAGGAGGAGGGTGCAGTGTTGCAGATATGAGGATTGCATTTTTTTGATTGTGTGTATTGTAGTGGTAAATTGTTGTGTAACATTGGTTGGATATGGCCCCTCCTGCCTCCAGAGTTGTGTAAAGGTAAAAAGGGCGTCCCGGTAGTTATTCCATGAAACACCACATTGCAGGACCCGATAAAACCCTTGTTCAGTAGCTTATATCTTATTATGTGTTTTAGAGTAAGGCCTTGTCTTCCATTAAAATAATACTCCATTGCACCGAATCAATTAAGAATAGCTCCCCTTCAATAATTCCATTTCCCAGCCAAACTCTCCATCTGCGGGTAAAGCAGTTCACAAGCGTGGGGTGCACGCCCTCTCATTTCGCTGCTATAGTGAATATGTGCTCCGTGCTCTGTTTGAACAGGAGGGGCGGGGTCGCCCGGGAGAGGCAAGCCCAGGGCGCGCCACGAAGGGTGGGGCTGTTCAGCCCCATGCCCAAATAAGGAAACAAGCCCGTGGCTCGCCACGAGGGGCGTGCCGTCGGCGCCATGCCCAAATAAGGAGACAAGCCCGTGGGATTACCATACAAGGTCACGAAACAGAGCACGGGGGGGGGGAGGGTGGTACCGAAACCGAAGAGGGCGTGTCAGACCCGCGCTGAAGGTTTGGAGAGAAGGGTGCGACGATCGCAGGGACAAGCGACATGAGAGATACGAAGAGCCTTTGACAAAGAGCCGCTTCAACCAGCCCCGTTTCAACCAGCCGCGTGAAGCCCTGACGGGGCAGCGAGTGACCCTGCCGGCGTGCGCTGTAAAGCCGAATACAAGGAGCTGCCGGCATGCGCTGTAAAGCCGAATACAAGGAGCTGCCAGCGTGCGCTGTAAAGCCAAATACAAGGAGCTGCCGGCATGCGCTGTAAAGCCGAATACAAGGAGCTGCCAGCTCCTCGCCTCCCACCCGGAGTGGACCTGCTCGCTGTGCCCTGTGATTCCACCTGCTCATCCCTCCAAACGATTCCTACCCTTCCATCCATTTGCGTACGTGAGTTTGTTTTGTTCGTGCTCTCCTGGGTAGGTAATTAAGTCCGTATAAGCTAGTAATTTTCACTGTGTCACCTGCGTTTTCATGTCACCTGTAAATAATCGTGACTGCTCTTTTTGCTTATGTGTGTGTAAATAATAAACCCCGTTACTCTTCTGTACGTCTTCTTCTTCTTCCTCTTTGCATTCGTCGTCTTAGTCTTTTCCCCATTGAATATCTGTGGCGCGATACGGCCAACGTTTGGGTGAATCGGGTTTAGTCGGGGAACAACTGTTCGGTCGCGGAGCCTCCGCTCGGCAAATATAACATCCTTAACCGCATACCGTAACAATATATTGGATTATGGAATAAATCTGGGATTGTGGAATAAATGTGAGATTATGGAATAAACGTGGGATTATGGCAGGAACATGGGATTGGGGAATAAAGGTGAGATGGTGTAATAAATGTGGGATTATCGAGTAAACATGAGGTTGTGGAATAAACGTGGGATTATCGAATACACATTAGATTTTGGAACATATATGGGATGATGGCATAAACCTGGAATTGTGGAATAAACCTCGGTTTATGGAATAAATGTGGGATTGTGGAATTAACATGAGTTTGTGGAATAAACGTGGAATTATGGAATAAATGTAAGATTATGAAATAAATGTGGGATTGTGGCTTGAACATGGGATTTGGGAATAAAGGTGAGATTGTGGAATAAATATGGGATTGTTGAATAAACGTGGGATTATGGAATAAATGTGGGGTTGTGGAATGAACATGGAATTATGGAATAAATATGAGATTATGGAACAAATGTGATATTATGAAATAAATGTGGGAGTGTGGCATGAACATGGGATTGGGAAATAAAGGTGAGATGGTGTAATAAATGTGGGATTATAGAATAAACACTTGAACGGCACTCAGTGGCGAGCATACATCCGCCTGGTAAACAGTTTACGTTTTGTATCTCAGAGTAGACCAAAAAATCACTATACAAAATCACATTTAATCAAAATCAATCACAGGAATCAACAAAGGTCCTGTCTTTCATACCCTGATCTACCCCTCGTTTTTGGCCATATCACTCAATGGTGAAAAATCACTTTAAAAATTCTACTACCTGGATCCGGATGCGGATCTTCACCAAAATTGAATCGATACGTCCTTGTCACACACACACATCCTGTCCAACAAGTTTCATCCAAATCCATCCATAACTTTTTGAGACATCCTGCCATGTATCGTTTATGGTGCTATCTCCCAATGGTGAAGAATCACTTAGGATTTTAAATAATTCTCATATCCGAATCCATATTGAGATCTTCAAAATCGAATCGAATCGTCCTTGTCAGACACCCAACCGGTCCACCATGTTTCGTCCAAATGCGTCCACAACTTTTTGAGATATTCTGCTATGTATAGTTTTTGGTCTTATCTCCCAGTGGTGAAGAATCACTTTAAAAATACTCGTAGCCGGATCCGGATCCGGACTTCACCAAAATCTAATCATTTCGTCCTTGTCACATACACTACATCTTTGCCAAAACCACAACTTTTTGAGATATCTTGTTCACAAACAGACAAATGAAAAATAACTCACAGAGCGACACTTGGCAAAACAGAACAAAGTAGGATGGCAATCAGTAGAGCATCCTTTTGACCTCAAAAATAATTAGTGGTTGAATTCAGTTACCTGATATGCAAATCGTCTTCAAATTTTAAGTTAATCAGATGAAAATTGACAATCTTAGAATTTTGGCCTATGTTGACCTTTTGGCCTATGTTGACCTCAAAAATAATTGGTGGTTGGTTTCAGTTAGCTGATATGCAAATTCAATTCAGATTTCAAGTCAATCGGATGAAAATTGAGGATTTTACAAATTTGAAAGTAGTGGTTGACATTTGGCCTATGTTGACCTTGTGACCTATGTTGATCTCAAAAATAGTTGGTGGTTGAATTCAGTTCGCAGATATGGAAATCCTATTCAAATTTCAAGTCAATCAGATGAAAATTGAGGATTTTAGAATTTTGAAGAAAAGTGGTTGACCATTGGCCTATGTTGACCTTTTGACATCAAAAATATATAGGATTTTGTCAGACAACGAACTCTACCATTTGGTGAAGTTTCGTGAAGATCGGTTTGAAATTGCGACCTGCAGGCAAGTATAAGTGAGCAGACAGACAAACACACAAACCGGAGTGATCAACATACTTGTCCAAAAAAAAAATTTTGGCCAAATAACAAACAGACAAACGGAGGGGTGAAAACATAACCTCCATCCACCTTTGGTGGGCGGAGGTAATGAGATTGTGGAATCAATGTGGGATTGTGGAATAAACATGAGATTATGGAATAAACATTAAGATTATGGAATAAACATGGGATTGCGACATGAATGTGGGATTTGGGGAATAAACATGGGATTATGGAACATATGTGTCGGTGTGGAATAAACATGAGATTGTGGAATCAACTTGGGACTGTGGAATAAGCATGAGATTGTGGAATAAACATCAGATTGTGGAATTAACGTCAGGTTATGGAATAAATATGATTGTGGAATAAACATGGGATTATGGAATAAATGTGGGATTATGGAATACAGTGCGTATCAAAAAAAAGGTAATCCGAATTCAAGGGGTTAATATGCAAAGGTTATTTATTTTGACAATTTACCTGTGGTTTACTAATTAAGAGGAGATCCTCAGCTTTCCATTGATACCTTCCATGCATCATTGCTGTCACACATGACCGAGTACATGTTCATTGAAAATGACAAGTTCAAATCGCATTTTTACAAGTTTGGCTAATCGATGCAAGTCAGGATAATTGGTGCAAAATGAACGTCAGATGTGAACTTTTCTCAGGAATGATTGGCCTTTATGCACCCACACCTTCAACATGTCCACCTCCCCTTTCAACACAAAGCTCACAGCGGCGGAGCATGCCCTGAACTGCTCGTCTCACCATAGCCGGGTCATTGCGCAAAGCATCCACTTCATGTCGAATATGGCCCTGCAATTCGTCAAGATCACGGGGAGGAGTTACGAACACCTTGTTCTTTAAATGTCCCTAAAGGAAATAATCACATGGTGTGAGGTCAGGTGATCTTGGCGGCCATTCCACTGCATGGTTGAGGGCAATGACTCGGTCTCCAAAGAGTTCCCTCAGTCGATCTCGGACAGCGATAAGACGATGTGCTAGGGCGCCGTCATGGGCCCACCAGAGATATCTGAAGACACCACGAACTTGTCGTGCCACGAACAGCTGGAGTTCTCCTCCAGCTGCAGTAAAACTTCATCATTGATCATCTGCAGATACCTGTTACAATTGACATTCCTTTGAAAGAAAAATGGTCCAATCACCTGACCACTTCCACAAAGTCCCAACCAAACAGTCCACTTTTGTCCACTCATGTTGGTGTCAAAATTAAATTCCGGGGGTTGTCCTGTCGGTGCATATTCAAGAACATTATGGGTATTCACCTTGCCGTCCATGGCGAAAGCAGCTTCGTCGCCGATAACGAGATACCGCAGGAAATTGACATCTGCTTCGCAACGTGCTATCAACCATCTGGCAAGCACCAGCCTCCTGGCAAAATCCCCTGGCGTAAGTTGATGCCGGATGTGAATCCGATATGGATGTTGGTGGAGGTCCATTCTTATGATTCGGTTGAATGTTGCCGAAGGCAATTCCGTCCCATTTCGTCTTGCGCTGGTATCCCGAGGCTGCTCCAAAACTTGCTACCTTACTGCTGCAATGTTCATTTCCGATCGCCCAGTGCGCCTCCTACCAGAATTCTCCTTGTTCTTGTTACGGTTGAGGCTAGTGCCATGCTCTTGGTATTTTCTAACATTCGCCCAGATGGTTTTGACTGCTGGAGGATCCTGTTCTGGGAAACGTTCCCTGAATGCATCACGAGTTCGCTGCAAACTTCCAGTTTGGTGAAAGGTTGTAACCACGAAGGTCCGCTGTTCAGTCGTAAGTTGAACCATCTTTTCAATGACTCAGACTGTCTCGAAACCCATACACTGTAGGCCCATCTTAAATACCCATCTTAAACAAAGGATGACGCAGCCGACGATTACCAGACCAGCTTAACAATTTTACATTATCAACTTAGCAGTCTACAAGTAATGCGTCCATTTAAAACTGTCTTTCACCGATTAGCCAAACTTGTAAAAATGCGATTTGAACTTGTCATTTTCAATGAACATGTACTCGGTCATGTGTGACAGCAATGATGCATGAAAGGCATCAATGGAAAGCTGAGGATCTCCTCATAATTGGTAAACCACATGTAAATTGTCAAACTAAATAACCTTTGTATATTAACCCCTTGAATTCGGATTACCTTTTTTTTGATAGGCACTGTATATGTGTCGTGGAATAAACATGAGATTGTGGAATAAACGTCAGATTGTGGAATTAACGTCAAATTGTGGAATTAACGTCAGGTTATGGAATAAACATGATTGTGGAATAAACATGGGATTATGGAATAAATGTGGGATTATGGAATATATGTGTCATTGTGGAATAAATATGAGATTGTGGAATCAACTTGGGACTGTGGAATAAGCATGAGATTGTGGAATAAACGTCAGATAGTGGAATTAACGTCAGGTTATGGAATAAATATGATTGTGGAATAAACATGGGATTATGGAATAAATGTGGGATTATGGAATATATGTGTCATTGTGGAATAAACATGAGATTGTGGCATCAACTTGGGACTGTGGAATAAGCATGAGATTGTGGAATAAACGTCAGATAGTGGAACTAACGTCAGGTTATGGAATAATATGATTGTGGAATAAGCATGGGATTATGGAATAAATGTGGGATTATGGAATAAATTCAGATTATGGAACAGATCCTCGCAACTACAGACCAATCAGCCTTCTCCCAATTATCAGCAAAGTCATGGAATCCATCATTGCTTCAGATATGAAATCTTTCCTCTTCTCCAATGGCTTGATCTCTGACCATCAATTTGGTTTCAGACCTGGTCACTCTACTCTGGACATGCTGCTTCGGCTTTCTCAACAATGGATGGAGGTCCTCAACGCCAAACAGGAAATTAGAGCTGTCTCCCTTGACATTTCACGTGCCTTCGATACGGTCTGGCACCCCGCTCTGCTCACCGAACTCTCCTCCTTTGGTATCCATGGAAATCTCCACGCATGGCTGGCGGACTTCCTCTCTAGTCGTAGTCAACGTGTCGCCCTGAATGGGTTTCTCTCATCTCCTCTTCCTGTTCAGGCTGGAGTTCCCCAAGGCAGTGTTCTGGACCCTGTGCTTTTTCTGGTCTTCATCAATGATCTCTCTGACTCTCTTGAAAATCCTCTCTATCTCTTTGCTGACGACTCTACTCTCTGTCGCTCCATTCCTCATCCCTCAGATCGGCAGTCTGCAGCCTCCTCACTCTCTGCAGACCTGGACAAAATCACAGACTGGGCAAACAAGTGGAACATGTCTTTCAATCCTGACAAATCTCACACTCTTATGATGTCTCTCCGAAAAGACCGACTGGACAACCCTCCCATCCACTTTCTGAATAATCCTCTCCAAGAAGTTCTGTCACTCAAGCTTTTGGGTCTCACTATCTGCCATGATCTTTCCTGGGAAAACCACATTTCAAATCTGGCCTCCAAAGCCAGTCGCCGACTGGGCATCCTCCGTCGTGCGAAGTCCTTCCTTGGTACACCTGAGCTCCTCACCACTTACAAGGCTCTCATCCGCAGCTCTATGGAATACTGCTCTTCCCTCTGGTCTGGTGCTCCTGCCTCACACCTAGCTCGTCTTCACGCTGTTGAAACCAAAGCGTTCAGAATCATTGGAATTGCCCGCGATGAAGCTAACTCCAAGGGCCTTTCACTCACTCACCGCAGGCAGGTTGGTGGTCTTTCCGTCTTCTACCGACTCCTCTTTGGCCTTGCCCCCCCCAGCTCTCTCTGGGCTCTGTCCCCCAAATATTCCTGCAGGTCGTACAAGTTCTGCCTGCAACCCTCTTATGGTTAAACTGCCAAAATCAAGACTTTCTGCTCACCTTCACTCCTTCATTCCTCTTTTCTCCCACCTCTGGAACAAACTCCCTCACTCTCTTCAATCCCACTCCACCCTCCAGGTCTTTAAAACAGCTGTTCACCACCATCTCTTTTCTTCCCCCATCCAAAACCTTGATCTTTTCTACCCCCGCTAATTTCACCCAAAATCCTACACTTTGTTTTTGAAATACCAACTTCTGTCCTGGAAGTCCTTGGTCTCCTTGTGTTTTATACCTCTCCCCCCCCACCCCCTTCCCACGCCTCCTCCCCCCAAGCCCTCTCCCTCCCACACTTCTCCCTGCTCTAAAATGTTGTGTTTGTGTGCTTCCCCCTCTCTCCCCATCTTGTCTTCTGCTCCCTCTTTTTATATATTTTGTTTGTCTGGTTGATTTGTTTGTGAAATAAATGTTAGCTCTTTCACGAGCCTCGATTCAGTATACAAAAAAAAAGAAAAAAAAAGTGGGATTATGGAATATATGTGTCATTGTGGAATAAACATGAGAGTGTGGAATCCACTTGGGACTGGAATAAGCATGAGATTTTGGAATAAACGTCAGATTGTGGAATTAACGTCAGGTTATGGAATAAACATGATTGTGGAATAAACATGGGATTATGGAATAAATGTGAGATTATGGAATAAACCTGAGATTTTTGGAATAAACGTGAGATTGTGAAATTAACATCAGGTTATGGAATAAACATGATTGTGGAATAAACATGGGATTAGGGAATAAAGATGGGATTATGGAATAAACCTGAGATTTTTGGAATAAATGTGAGATTATGGAATAAACCTGAGATTTTTGGAATAAACGTGAGATTATGGAATAAACCTGAGATTTTTGGAATAAATGTGGGATTGTGGAATAAACGTGGGGTTGTGGAATACACTTGAAATTGTGGAATAAACGTGGGATTGTGGAATAAATGTGGGATTGTGGAATAAACGTGGGGTTGTGGAATACACTTGAAATTGTGGAATAAACGTGGGATTGTGGAATAAACGTCGGATTGTGGAATAAACGTGGGGTTGTGGAATACACTTAAAATTGTGGAATAAACGTGGGATTGTGGAATAAACGTCGGATTGTGGAATAAACGGGAGATTGTGGGATTGTGGAATAAATGTGATATTGTGGAATAAACTTTGGATTCTGGAATAAACATGAGATTATGGAATGGAATAAACTTGAGATTGTGGAATAAATGTGGGATTGTGGAATAAACTTGGGATTGTGGAATAAATGTGGGATTGTGGAATAAACTTGAGATTGTGGAATAAATGTGGGATTGTGGAATAAACTTGAGATTGTGGAATAAATGTGATATTGTGGAATAAACTTTGGATTCTGGAATAAACATGAGATTATGGAATGGAATAAACTTGAGATTGTGGAATAAATGTGGGATTGTGGAATAAACTTGGGATTGCGGAATAAACATGAGATTATGGAATAGAATAAACTTGAGATTGTGGAATAAATGTGGGATTGTGGAATAAATGTGATATTGTGGAATAAACTTGGGATTGCGGAATAAACATGAGATTATGGAATGGAATAAATTTGAGATTGTGGAATAAATGTGGGATTGTGGAATAAATGTGATATTGTGGAATAAACTTGGGATTGCGGAATAAACATGAGATTATGGAATGGAATAAACTTGAGATTGTGGAATAAATGTGGGATTGTGGAATAAATGTGATATTGTGGAATAAACTTGGGATTGCGGAATAAACATGAGATTATGGAATGGAATAAACTTGAGAATGTGGAATAAATGTGGGATTGTGGAATAAATGTGATATTGTGGAATAAACTTGGGATTGCGGAATAAACATGAGATTATGGAATGGAATAAACTTGAGATTGTGGAATAAATGTGGGATTGTGGAATAAATGTGATATTGTGGAATAAACTTGGGATTGCGGAATAAACATGAGATTATGGAATGGAATAAACTTGAGAATGTGGAATAAATGTGGGATTGTGGAATAAATGTGATATTGTGGAATAAACTTGGGATTGCGGAATAAACATGAGATTGCGGAATAAACATGAGATTATGGAATGGAATAAACTTGAGATTGTGGAATGAATGTTGGAATAAGCATGGCTCAGTGTAATAAACATGAGACTGCACGGATATTATGGCGATAAAGAAAGTAAAATTTTAGAATCCATGAGAGTTTGTTGGTGGTAAAAGAGAGAGAGGGGGGATTCCACAGTGAGGTCCTCAGGGATTATTGCCTGGAATTTGGAAGCGGGAGGTGAGGTGGGGTTGGTGTGGGGGGCAGGTGTGGGGCTACGGCAGTTATTGATTTGGGTGAAACTCAGAATGACAGAACAATCCATGAAGTCCCAACTGCTGTCCCACAACTCCTACCTCATCAGCTCCACTGTTACCATTTCCTCCTCTTCTGAGTTGTCAATCCCGAATGACCTCCTGTGCGGTCACCAGAGTCCGAGCCCAGTACTTGAGTCTTCCTGCTATCCTGACCTCCACACTGACATCTTCGATGATATCCAGCTCTGAGACCTTGAAACTCCGATTCTTCCTAAGATCATAAAAATGAGAAAAAAGAGATACCTATTGCTATTTGAAGGGTGGGTGGGAATTGGCATGAAGAAAGGGTATGTTCGGGACAAGGAGGGAGAAAAGGGGATGAAGTTGGATGATTAGAATAGGGATAGTGGTGAGGGAGGGTAAGAGGGTTAGGGGGTAAACATTTCGTCCATTTGTGTGTGTTATGTGTAAACTTCTCGTATTCATGACAATAAAATATGAGTCAAAGCTATAAAGAATGAATCGATATCCATAAAACAAAATTCAACTCTTCATTGACATGAGATTCAGGAACCAGTGGAATAACGATTTATTTTTTTTCTTCTTGTATACAACATCGAGGATCGTGAAAGAGCTAACATTAATCACACAGAAAGACAAACCGACACATAAAACATATAACATGGGGAGCGGTAGGCAAGATGGGGAGAGAGGGGGAAGGACACAAACACAACATTTGAGAGCAGGGACATCGAGAGATCTGTGGGAGGGAGAGGGCTTTGGGATGGGAAGGGAGGCATGGGAAGGGGGGGGGGGGGGGATGGGAGAGGTATAAAACATATGGACACTGCCAGGACTTCCAGGAAAGAAGTTGGAATTTCAAACAAAGTGCATCTGGGGTGAATTAGTGGGGGTAGAAAAGATCAAGGTTTTGGATGGGGGAAGATAAGAGATGGTGGTGAACAGCTGTTTTAAAGACCTGGAGGGAGGAGTGGGATTGAAGGGAGTGTGGGAGTTTGTTCCAGAGGCGGGAGAAAAGAGGAATGAAAGAGTGAAGGTGAGTAACGAGCCGAGATTTCGGCAGTTTAACCATCAGAGGGTTGCTGGCAGATCTTATGCGACCTGTAGGAATATTTAGGGGACAAAGCACATAGAGAGCAGGGGGAGCAAGGCCGGAGAGGAGTCGGTAGAAGACAGAAAGACCACCTACCTACCTGCCTGCGGTGAGTGAGTGAAAGACCCTCGGAGATAGCTTCATCGCAGGAGATTCCAATGATTCTGAAAGCTTTGGTTTCAACAGCGTGAAGCCGAGCTAGGTGTGAGGCAGGAGCACCAGCCCAGAGGGGAGAGCAGTACTCCATTGAGCTGCAGATGAAAGCCTTGTATGTGGTGAGGAGCTCAGGTGTGCCAAGGAAGGACTTCGCATGACGGAGGATACCCAGTCGGCGACTGGCTTTGGAGGCCAGATTTGAAATGTGGTTTTCCCAGGAAAGATCATGGCAAATAGTGAGACCCAAAAGCTTGAGTGACAGAACTTCTTGGAGAGGATTATTCAGAAAGTGGATGGGAGGGTTTTCCAGTCGGTCTTTTCGGAGAGACATAGTAAGAGTGTGAGATTTGTCAGGATTGAAAGACATGTTCCACTTGTTTGACAAGTCTGTGATTTTGTCCAGGTCTTCAGAGAGTGAGGAGGCTGCAGACTGCCACGGAAGAGGAATGGAGCGGCAGAGAGTGGAGTCATCAGCAAAGAGATGGAGAGGATTTTCCAGAGTCGGAGAGATCATTGATATATATATGAATGATCGTTTTAAGGCAATTTTCCCCGCTAGAGCGGGGGTTAGCCTTGCGGGCCCCATGACAATCATGGTTCCCTGTTTGAGGCAATGTTTTTATGGCCGGATGCCCTTCCTGACGCCAACCCTTAGTCGCCTCTTGCAATGCGCAGGGATACGGTGTACCTATTCTAAACTGGGGTACACACCGGGATCATTCATCCCAGCAAGCTGGTACTCAATTTGCCGACCTCGGAAGGATGACAGGCTGAGTCAACCCCCCTGGTGTTAATTTAGCGATCGACCGGGATTCAAACCCAGGATTTTAGGATCCCATGCCGGCACCCTAACCGCTAAGCCAACACCAGGCTGTATAAAAAAAAAACACCGTTTAGAGGCCATTTTTCCCCGCAAAGCAGGGGTTGGCCTTTTCAGGGACCATGGTTGTTGTTGTTTTTTGTTCCCCTTTTTGAAGCAATGTTTTACGGCCGGATGCCCTTCCTGCCGCCAACCCTGTTTGTCGCCTTTTTACAATAAACAGGGAATTACCAGTGAAATGGTACTCAATTAGCCGACCTTGGAAGGAATGTAAGCAAGGACTGAGTCAACCCCCCTGGTCGTTAATTCAATGATCGACCGGGATTACGAACCCAGGATCCTTGGTCTTATTTATATTAATCCTAAGCTGGCACCCTAGCCGCTAGCCCAACACCAGGTACATACAAAGCTGTATGGTAACTTATAATCTGCTTATCTCCGGATATTTAATTTTATGAATGTTACGTTCAATTTTGATCCATTTATTTAAATCATATGTTGTGTGATCTTGCCGCGTTATCCCTTGGAAGTAATTAAAATGATCAAATGCAATCGAGTGTGAGCTATAAATTATCCCAGAATGCAAAGCCCGTCCACTTCTCAACCAAAACTTCACGACCAGAAAATACCAGAAACCAGAAAAAGACCAGAAAAAGCACAGGGCCCAGAACACTGCCTTGGGGAACTCCAGCCTGAACAGGAAGGGGAGATGAGAGAAATCCATTCAGGGCCACACGTTGACTACGACGTCAGAGAGGAAGCCCGCAAGCCATGCATGGAGATTTCCATGGATACCACAGGAGGAGAGTTTGGTGAGCAGAGCTGGGTGCCAGACCGTATCGAAGGCATGTGATATGTCAAGGGAGACAGCTCTGATTTCCTGTTTGGCATTGAGGACCTCCATCCATTGTTGAGACAGCAGAAGCAGCATGTCCAGAGTAGAATGACCTTGTCTGAATCCAAATTGATGATCGGATATCAAGCCATTGGAGAAGAGGAAGGATTTTATATCCGAAGCAATGATGGATTCCATGACTTTGCTGATAATTGGGAGCAGGCTGATTGGTCTGCAGTTGAAAGGATCTGTTTTTGCACCTTTTTTGTGTAAAGCGGTAATGTTTGCTGATTTACAGGATGCTGGCAGATGACCTTGAGCAAAAGAGAGGGTGAAAAGAACAGAGAGAGGGTGAGATAGAGTGGCAGAGCAGGATTTTAGGACCCGTGGGCTGATGCCGTCTGGTCCAGTTGCAGAATCCGAGTCGAGGTTTGACAAAAACTCCTCCACCTTGTCAGGAGAGAAGGACACAGAGTCCAGGAGCAACTGGGTTCGACTGGGTAAGGTGGATACAGATAGAGATGGGTTTGGGACACAAGATTTTGAGGCAAACACAGAGTTGAGGCATTCGGCTTTGTCACGTGCGGTGTCAACTGTGTAGCCATTTGAGGTAAGGGAGGGGATGGAGGGGGAACAAACACCAGAAACGGATTTGACCAGACGCCACCAGGATTTGGAGGAAGGAGACAGGTTTGAGAGTTCATTCTTGAGTGTGGAGAGATAGTGCTTCCTGGCACTCCTGAGGGTAGACACACACTTGTTCCGAGCTTGGTGGAAGGAACTGAGATTGCCTTCAGTTGGATTAGCCTTCCAAGAGGCAAAGGCAAGTTGTTTCAGGGCTACTGCCTCACCACAAGATTCAGTGTACCATGGACGGGAGGAAGGGTAAGACAACTGAAGACGAGATGGGATAAATCTGTGCATGAGAGAGAGTAGTTTGCTTTGGAAGAATTCCCAGGAAGAATTGATGTCACAGGCAGTGGAGATGGGAGACCAGTCCAGAAGATTGATGGCTGCTTGAAGACCGTGCCAGTCGGCCTGAGTGAAATGCCAGACTCGTCGACGCTGAGGAGGCTCTCTGAGAATGGCCAGAGATGTCCACTTTTATAAGCACGTGATCAGAAGAACCGATTGGAGCAGAAGAAGAGCAGCAGACATTAGCAGGGAAGTTTGTCATAACCAAGTCTAGAAGAGAAGATACTCCATTGGCCGAGATCCGGGTCGGGAACTTGACAGATTGTGTCAATCCCAGTGAGTCACAGAAGTCCTTTGCTGTGGTGCCATGACTGGTGAGAGAGGAACCCACACCCAGCCAGCTGGCATGATGACAGTTAAAGTCACCACATATGAGGAAGAGAGAGTTGGGATGAGTGGATAGAAGTTGGTCCATGTTGTCAGACAGTGAAATGTAAATGGAGTCATCACTGTTTGGAGGACGGTACAGAACACATATGAACAAAAGGTGGGAGCAGAGAGGAAGCCGTAGCCAGAGGTACTCCTGGGGGTGAGGATGAGGGAGTAACCAGGAAGAGATATTAAGGAATCAGAGACATCTTGAAGGAGGAAAGTTTCTGTTAAGCAGATCAAGTCTGGATTGTCAGAAGCAACCTGTATGGAGAGATCAGTCAGGTTTGAGCGAAGGCCCCGGAGCCCGGATGTTTGAGATCCATACTGTTAATGAAGAGAGAGGGGGAGCATCGGGTAGAGATCAGGGGAGGGGAGGGGTAGGGTAAGATGAAGGATGAGAGGGGGAGGTAGGGAGAGCAGTTGATAGTGTGTCAGAGATTACAGAAGAGTTACAAGAAAGGGAAAGATGAGGAGGACGAAAGGTTGATGGTGAAGGGATGAGGCACAGTGAGGGGTTGTTTGAGGGGGAGCAGAGGAAAGTAGAAGGTTGGGGGAGGTGGAGGTATGAGATAGAAGGGAGACGAAGTGGGGAGGAGGCAGCTTTGAGGAGAAGGGGGAGGAGGGAGAATTGTAGGGGAATGATTTGGGGGGAGATTTGAATGGGAGGGGTTGGGGGGGAGTTTTGAATGGGAGGAGTGAGGGGTAGTTTAGGAGGGGAGGGGCAAGGGGGGAGTTTAGGAGTGGAGGGGCAAGGGGGAGTGTAGGGGCAAGGGGGGGGATTTGGAGGAGAGGGGCAAGGGGTGAGTTTAGGAGGGGAAGGGCAAGGGGGGAGTTTAGGAGTGGAGGGGCAAGGGGGGAGTTTAGGAGTGTAGGGGCAAGGGGGGGATTTGGAAGGGAGGGGCAAGAGGGGAGTTTAGAAAGTGGATGATTAATGAAAGACGAACATTGATAACAAATTGGGTTTATTGTGATTTTCAAGTTAGCAATCCGATTAAGAACGATCGAGGAGGGATGGAATGAATGTGAATTTAGAACATCTCTTGAGGGAGACGTATAAGAGATTGGATTTATTTTTTTTGAAGTGGAATGAGTTGGAGAGGAAATTGAAAAAACCCTTTTAAATAGGAAGAAAAACAGCGTGTTGTAATATACCACTGAATAAAACACTGAAGGGGAAAGTTTAAATATATTTAAATAATATTTAAACAGAACCGTGAACAATCTTATATTCACAAAATACCAACGGGGAGAGGGCCGAGAGGGACAACCATGAGTCACGTGAACAGGGCAAAAGGTGGATGGCAAGGAGATAATGGGGGCGGGGCGAACAGCACACCTGGACAGAAGAACACGATGAGACAACAGCACACGTGGAGAAAGGAAAATAAATGTTTTTGGTTTTTGTTTTTGTTTTTTGGGGGGAGGGGGTGGGGATTTAAATCGTTAGACAAAGAGTATTATGTTCGGGGTAGAAGGGAAAAATCTAAGACCAAAGCAAAACACGAGGTAGGCGACTTAAGTTAACAAACACCGACGGAGGTACAAGGCTGCACACGCGGAGCAAAACACGATTAATTAATTACGAGTTACAGGAAATTCAAACCAAAACTAACTATAAACAAACAATAACGCATAGACGATAAAATAACGAGTTGAAATTTGACAAACACACGAATGAAAAAATAACTTCACTTTGGATGCCCGGAGAGAACCAAGCCTCAAGGTTAGAAGCTTCAACAACTCGGTCGCGCGGCACGAAATACTCGACTATTTTATACAGGTATGAAAGATTAACACCGAGAATCTTCCGGGGGACACACTTTTAGGACACACACGTAAGATAAATACAGTTTCGACAAAAATACAATTGTCAACAATTACTTGACCTCGAGCATGCGTGAAGATCGTGGAACAGCTTCGAAAAACCGTGACCGCCCCGACAAGATCTCGCGAGATCGCGAGATTTCCCCACTTTGTTAGTCTGGTACAAAAGTGTGTTTATGTGTTACATACTGTTTCAAACAGAGGTCAAGAACAAAGATCGGTGGATCATTCAGGCTTTAATGAACCAGGTTCTGCCAGCACCTTTCACCAGCATCACCATTCCTGCCAGTGCGGATCCGCGCATGCGCACTCGCGTCACGGACTGTATAACATCCGAGTCCTGTAACATCCCCTTTCCTTTAACATTGTTTTAACATCGCCATTGTTATGTACTGGCCTAGGTCACAAGTAGTCCGCCATTATTATGTACCAGCCAAGGTCACATGTAGTCCGCCATTATCATGTACCAGCCAAGGTCACATGTAGTCCGCCATTATTATGTACCAGCCAAAGTCACATGTAGTCCGCCATTATTATGTACCAGCCAAGGTCACATGTAGTCCGCCATTATTATGTACCAGCCAAGGTCACATGTAGTCCGCCATTATTATGTACCAGCCAAGGTCACATGTAGTCCGCCATTATTATGTACCAGCCAAGGTCACATGTAGTCCGCCATTATTATGTACCAGCCAAGGTCACACGTAGTCTGCCATTATTATGTACCGGCCAAGGTCAGACGTAGTCTGCCATTATTATGTACCAGCCAAGATCACACGTAGTCTGCCATTATTATGTACCAGCCAAGGTCACACGTAGTCCACCATTATTATGTACCAGCCAAGGCCACACATAGTCTGCCATTATTATGTACCAGCCAAGGTCACACGAAGTCCACCATTATTATGTACCAGCCAAAGTCACACGTAGTCCGCCACTATTATGTACCAGCCAAGGTCACACGTAGTCTGCCATTTTATTATGTACCAGCCAAAGTCACACGTAGTCCGCCATTATTATGTACCAGCCAAAGTCACACGTCGTCCGCCATTATTATGTACCAGCCAAAGTCACACGTAGTCCGCCATTATTATGTACCAGCCAAAGTCACACGTAGTCCGCCATTATTATGTACCAGCCAAAGTCACACGTAGTCTGCCATTATTATGTACCAGCCAAAGTCACACGTAGTCCGCCATTATTATGTACCAGCCAAAGTCACACTTAGTCCGCCATTATTATGTACCAGCCAAGGTCACACGTAGTCCGCCATTATTATGTACCAGCCAAAGTCACACGTAGTCCGCCATTATTATGTACCAGCCAAGGTCACACATAGTCCGCCATTATTATGTACCAGCCAAGGTCACACGTAGTCCGCCATTGTTACATACCAGCCCAGGTCACACATAATCCGCCATTTTCATATACCAGCCAAGGTCACACGTAATCCGCCATTGTTATGTACCAGCCAAGGTCACATGTAGTCTACCATTGTCATATACCAGCCAAGATCACGCATAGTCTTCCATTGTTGTGGGATGTCGGACGGGCCTACCAGGTTGTGTACACGTAAACGGGCCATTTTCCGCCCCAGTCATCAACTTGGCTGGCCTACCTCACTCAACGGGTGAATGCCCACGACTCGGTGATGAGGCATACTCCTCATGTGCATGACTCGGTGATGAGGCACCCTTTTTATGCCGATGACTCGGTGATGAGACACCCCTCTCATTGGGAGAACAATCAATATTAGGTGTCACCACAGCGTCCTCACCAGGCAGCTGGTGAGTGGTTGCTTCACTCGTTTGACTGTCACTCTGGACCTCATTGCTGATCTGATCTGGATTACTGACATCAATATCCCTGAATCTCTAATTCGTCAAACGAAGATGATGACAGTTTTGTCGGTGTTTGTCTTGACAGTGAATGTGATGCCTTCGTATGAATGGCTGGCAACTCGACGGGTCACAATTTGGCCAGTCTCCACTGGTTGTCACGGGTTGCTGGCTGCATCTGTACCACATTTCTTTGTGTCAATGAACACAAGTCACTTGCTGACCGGTTATAGTAGAGTGGCTGTCGTGTCTGGTGGACTGCACTTCTCTCGAGAAACATGTTCTGGTATGGTTGGTTCCAGCAGTGAGTTGGTAGTCGGTAGAAGTGAGTTGGCAGCGCATAAGTATGGCGGCTCATCAGGCGTTGTGCAGGACTGCGGTGTCCTGTGAAGGTGTATTTCGATAATCGAACAAAGCCAGGTATGCATCTGATTTTGACTTCACAGCTCGTTTCAGCAACTGCTTTGTGATTTTGACTGCGCTTTCTGCCCGATCCTTGCTCTGTCGGTACTCTGGTGGAGTTACTATCTTGAATACCCATGTCGATGCAAATTGGCAGAATTCTTTCAGCAACAGTTGGAACCGTTATCACAGACAAAGGTCTCTGGGATTCCATACCATGCAAAGTTTGCCTTCAACTTGCGTATTATGGTCACTGACCTCAAGATCAAACTCAATGAAGGCCGAGTAGTAGTCCACCAAGAATAAATATCCCCTCATGTCAGTAGAATATGTCGGCAGCCATCTTTACCCACGGACCTCTCGGGAAGTTTATGAGAGTTTAGAGTTTCTCTGCACTGCTTGGCTGCGGTGGCATTGCAGATATCGCACTTCTGTATGTAGTCATGTACATCAGCATTCATGCCAGGCTAATAACACGATGACATTCATCCGGCGTAGACAGCTCTCCATGCTGACGTAAGATGAATGTAGTCGCTTCGTCAATTCATAGCGGATAGAATGTGGTATGACCAAGCGTTACACGAAGCCATCCTGACAGGACAGCTCATCACACACGTGGAGGTATGGACGAATCTCCTTCAGGGTCAACCCGATTGACAATGGCCAACCATTGTACCACTTGTATTGTTCCGTCTTTGGTTGTGTGTTCAGCGATGTCAGAACAGGTGTTGGGAGAAACTGGCACATAGTCCAGCATGTTGATACTTTACACTTGTACCAGGGTACCTGATGCTAGGCCCGTGCTTGGCAGGTAAGCTCTGCTCAGCGTGTCAGCCAGGTATAACTTCTTATCTGGTTTGTAGGTGATGTCTACATCATAGAGCTGTAACCTCTACAGCATTTACTCTAAGCGTTTTGGAGCCTCGCACAGATCCTTCTTGGCAATGATTTCAAGAGGTTTGTGATCAGTATGGACCGTCACTCTACGGCCATGCATGTATTGGTGGAATTTCTCCAGTCCATACATCACCCCCAAGAGTTCATTTTTAATCTGGGCATACCTGGTTTCTGGATCGGTCAGGTCCCTGCTGGAAAATGCAAGCAGTTGGTCATGCTACAACAACGCCGCACCCAATCCCTTCTCCGAGGCATTTGTATGTAGCGTTATTTGTTTTCCGACATCATCATATCTCAGGGCAGGGTGTGCGGTGATGAGCTTCTTCATCTGATCAAATGTCTTGTCATGGGTGTTGGATCAATGCCAATCCACATCTGTTTGTGACAGCTTACATAACGGGTAACACAAATTTCTCAGTTTTAGAAGAATCTTACTGAGGTACATCACAAAACCTATGAAGCAACGTACTGCTGATACATCCTTAGGTTTTGGCATCTCCATCACACCTTGCGTTTTCGGCGGATCGGGTTGCACACCATCACATGTAAGCAAATGTCCAACGTATTCAACCTGTGACTGATGGAATTTGACTTTCTCTGGGTTCAAGTGCAACCCTTTCTCCCTGCAACATTCTAGTAGCTGTATCAACTTATGATCATGATGGTATCCTCTATGGTCTGAGCCTCTCTATACAAAAGTATATCATCATGTACTTTCTTGCATCCCGACAGGCCTCCGAAAGCCTCGTCGATCTGACATTGAAAATGGCATCCTCAGCCAAAGGTAGCTTCCAGATGGCAAGTTGACCGTAGTTGCATAAGAACGCGTGTGGTCGAGTTTGACATGCCAGAAACCATTCTTGGCATCAAACGTACTGGTCAGATCTGGGGGGATCGCTTCGATAGTTGGCATGGGGTAGTGACTATGTCTGATGTTGAGGTCCTTAGGGTCTATGCAAAATCTCAATTTACCTGTCATTGGCTCTACAACAGTCACGATGCTGTTGACCCATGGTGTCGGTGAAGTAACCAGGGTGATAATGTTGAGATCCTGGAGTCTGTCAAGGTCCTCTCCCAGTTTCTCCCTGAGTGCGACAGGAACTCTACGTGGTGGGTGTACAACTGGTTGTATGTGTGGGTCAATCTCGATGTGATAGTCACCTTCAACTAGCCTGTGACTTCAAAGACCTCTCCATAACGCTACATGACATCTTCGAGTGATAGTGGTGCTTGGAAATGCTGCCCAGGTTGACAATCTGGAGATGTAACAATCTGGTTGATATTCTCTGGTTGAACCGCAATCAGTTGCATCTGCAATGTGGCTCGGATTCCCAGTAGTGGCATACAGTCATTTCCCATGATAACGAACTCAACACAGTACTACCTACCTTCCATTCCTTTGGTTAGTCAGCTTCACCCAATAGCGACTAATTGCTTTGCCTTGGTCTTGTTGTAGAATGACAATATATGAATATGATCAGTTGCTTCAACCTCGTAACGTAGTCTCGCAGGCGTTTCATTGATAAAATATTACACGTCGCACCACTATCAATCTGGAAGGTTACAAAGTTACCGTGGATGTCCATATTTGCGAGGATCCGCTTCGGGTTAGACATCAGTACAGCATTGATCTGTTCCATGGTGGTCGAGACATCTGGAGATAGTGTGACCGTTAAAATGTCTTCAACTGGGCTCGGATCTTCGGCAGACTCACTATCAATATGAACAACGTGGACAAACCCTTGCTGGGCTGCATACAGTCCGAACTGAAACGATTCAATTCCAACCCCACCTTCCAGCGTTTCCATGTCTGCGGCAACTTCGCTGCATGGAAATCCAGTTTGCACAGAGATTGTACATTCATAATCATCGACATTGCTGATGGCGCAGTTGGAGCTGATCCCACCGTCGATGTCTTCTCCATAGGCCTAGCTGGCGTGTCTGGCCCCTCAAGCATCTGCAAACTGACTCAGACAGTTTAGAATCCAAACGAGGTCACAAGCAATGGTCTAAGGAACTCATGGCAGATCCAGCGAAGTCAGCGGCCTAGATGGAACAAACAACTCATATGCGCGCACAATCCTCGACAATCGACAATCTGCACTGCGCAAACCGGATGCTAGGCCTTGTTATGGGACAATAGTAATCACGATCCGAAATTCTTACCACGAAGCTGTGACGTACGATTCACTCACTTCAAATAACATGTTTCAGGCAGAGGCCAAGAGCAAAGATCGATGGATCATTCAGGCTTTAATGAACCAGGTCCTAGCAGCGCCTTTCACAAGCATCGCTATTGCCGCCATTGCGGAACCGCTTCACGGACCGTACAACATCCGAGTGTTTATGGATTCTGTGCTGCGGGTTCATCATCAGGCTATTGGGTGTATTCCGGGCCTAGCAGCACTCAGGTGATTCCGAGTCTAGCATAACTCAGATGATTCCGGGCCTAGCAGCACTCAGGTGATTCCGGGCCTAGCAGCACTCAAGTGATTCCGGGCCTAGCATAACTCAGGTGATTCCGGGCCTAGCAGAACTCAGGTGATTCCGGGCCTAGCAGCACTCAGGTGATGCCGGGTCACACTTTCCTCAACCCATCCCCCTTCCCTCCCCAAATGAAATTCAGTAACCTTGATCGATTTATTTAATCTTATGTTGGTGTAACACAGTCATGATCATGATGGATCGAATGGCCTCCTTCGATCCTGAGTCAAATTTTCTTGTTATTCCCTGTTATGAGCTATTACTAATAGCGGACATTAGAAGGACAAACACGCAAATTACCTGTTTCGTCAATCAAACGATTCATAAAAATCACATCTTTGTGAAGAGGAGGATTCCTAGTTGAGGTTTGGGGATCCAAGGAACATGGAGGATGAAAACAGAGAAGGAGGAGGTGGGAGTTGAATAATTAAATGGAGGAGATGAAGAGAACATGCAGGAAGATCGAAGGAGGAATTGTCACTTGGGGGTGAAGATCAAAGCAAGGTAACGGCAATCTCCCCTTCCCCCCTTTTCCTGTCCCCCCATTTTAAACTGTTTACCCTACCGGCCACTCAGTAATCATCCCACTGTGGGGGTTACCCCATTGGGACAAAATCCACGGGCACGGGACCAGTGGGGCTATTGATGGTATGGGCGTGGCGTGTGCTCGGTGGTTGGAGCCACGCCCCCTTAAGAGGGTTGGGCTTGTTATAAATGATGCATGAGTTCCAGTCGGTTTTTCAGTCCATCCGAATAAACGAGCTTTGAACCAGCTACGAAAGTCTCGCCTCCCTGTTACCCGCAACTCCTACATTGGTGACCCCGACTGCTCCCGAACGTTTTCGGGGGCCCCAAACGAACATGGTGACAAGCGCAGTTTCAATTAAGCTGCCGGAGTTTTGGGAACGACAAGCTGCCGTTTGGTTCGCGCAAGCTGAGGCCCAGTTCGCCATTAGGAACATTTCTGCCGACGACATGAAATATTATCATGTCGTGTCTGCGCTCAGCAGCTCCACGGCGACCAGGGTGGTGAGCCTTCTCCAGAATATTCCGGAGGGCGGCAAGTACGAGACGCTAAAAGCCCTTCTGCTCAAAACCTTCGAGCTCACAGAGGCTGAGCGCGCCCGCCAACTTCTTTCTCTACCCGGGCTGGGCGACTCAAAGCCGTCGGAGCTCATGGACCACATGTTGTCTCTCCTGGGCAGCCACTGGCCATGTTTCCTCTTCAGGGAGCTGTTCCTGCAGCAGCTGCCAGGACAGATACGGTCAGCCTTGGCGAACTCGCCCATTATGGATTTCCGCGCCCTGGCCAGGGAGGCAGACAAGTTTTTCTCCGCCAGGCAGCAATGTAGTGCGGCTGCATGGGGCCCCGGCCCCGTCGAGCAGGCGGAAACCGTGGCGGCCGCCATTGCGGCCCAGTGGCAGAAGGCCCCAGGCTTGTGCTATTACCATGCAAGGTTTGGGCCCAAGGCCAAATCATTCCGACCTCCTTGCAGCTTCAGCGAGTCAGGAAACGGGGTGGCCGGCGCTCGTTAACTGCCATGAGCATCGGCCATTCGGGCAGTTTGCTGTTCATTTCGGACACCAACTCCGGACGTCGTTTCCTCTGCGATACAGGTGCCTAGGTGAGCGTTCTACCCGCGTCGGCACTGGACCGGGCGGATGGGAGGCACGGCCCCGCCCTGGAAGCCGCCAACGGCAGTGCTATTCAGACCTTTGGCAAACGGACCGTGGCACTGTGCTTTGGTGGGCAGCGGTTTAAATGGGATTTTGTTACGGCGAAGGTATCCACCCCCTTGCTGGGCGCTGATTTCCTTTGCGCCAACGGCCTACTCGTGGATGCGAAAAATCGGCGGCTCATTCATGCAGAGACATTCAGTTCTCTTCCATGCTCGCTGAGCGGGACTGCCTCGACGAGGCTTGCGTGCACGCTCCCGACCTCTGATGAGTTCGCCCGCCTCCTCACCGAGTTCCCGGCCCTTACACGGCCCACCTTTTCGGCCGTTGCCGTCCAGCACGGAGTGGAGCATCACATTCCGACCACCGGCCCGCCTGTCTACGCCCGGGCTCGACGCCTCGACCCGGCAAAACTCGCCATCGCAAAGGCAGAGTTCGACACGTTGGAGCGTCTTGGCATCGTGCAACGTTCCGACAGCCCGTGGGCCTCGCCTCTCCACATTGTGCCGAAGCCGGGTGGCGGTTGGCGCCCATGCGGGGATTATCGCCGCCTCAACGGCGCCACCACCCCCGACTGCTATCCAATCCCGCACATCCAGGATTTTTCTGCCCGCTTGGCCGGTAAAGTTTTTTTTTCTAAAGTGGACCTTGTTCGTAGTTACCACCAGGTTCCCGTCTGGCCGCAGGACATTCCTAAGACCACGGTGATTACACCGTTCGGGCTTTTCGAATTCTTCCGTATGCCTTTTGGGCTCAAGAAAGCGGCCCAGGCTTTCCAGCGCCTGATGGACAGCGTGTTGCGGGATTTGCCGTTCCTGTTCGTCTACCTGGACGATATCCTCATCGCCAGCGCTTCCAGGTCGGAGCACATGCTTCACCTCCGAGCGCTCTTTGAACGCCTCAGTCAGCACGGCCTGATCATTAACCCGGCCAAGTGCTTGTTCGGGGTGGCCTCAATTGACTTTCTCAGCCACCGCATCACGAAGGAGGGGGTCGTCCCACTGCTGTCTAAAGTGGAGGCTGTGAAGGGTTTTCCACGCCCCCTCACCGTCAAGGCCTTGCAGGAGTTTTTGGGCATAGTGAACTTTTACCATCCTTTCGTGCCACGGGTGGCCCAGCTGATGTGGCCCCTTTATGAGGCCCTCAAAGGCAAGCCTACCAAGGTGCGCCATTGACTGGACTGAGGAGATGGCCAAGGCCTTCATGGAAGCTAAACTGGCCTTCGCCAGCGCAACCATGCTAGCGCATCCGTCGCCCGATGCACCGATTGCTCTCACCACGGACGCTTCGGACTACGCGGTTGGCGCCGTGCACGAGCAGTGGGTCAACGGGGCATGGCAGCCGCTTGCCATTTTTAGCCGGGAGCTTCGCCCTAACGAACGAAAGTACAGTACCTTCGTTCCTGAGCTCCTAGGCCTCTACCTAGCCGTCCGACACTTCCGTTACATGTTGGAAGCCCGCCCGTTCACGGCGTTTGTGGACCACAAGCCCCTGGTTTTTGCCATGGCCAAGGTCTCGGAGCACATGTGGGGGTTACCCCATTGGGACACAATCCACGGGCATGGGACCAGTGGGGCTATTGATGGTATGGGTGTGGCGTGTGCTCGGTGGTTGGAGCCACGCCCCCTTAAGAGGGTTGGGCTTGTTATAAATGATGCATGAGTTCCGGTTGGTTTTTCAGTCCGTCAGAATAAACGAGCTTTGAACCAGCTACGAGTGTCTCGCCTCCCTGTTACCAGCAACTCCAACACCACAATATTAAATATATCGGCGAGTATGAATATTTATTTTTATGCAGGATACTTCCCTTCCCTAGCCTGGTGTTGACTTAGCGGTTAGGGTGCCGACTTGAGATATCCTAGGATCCTGGGTTCGAATCCTGGTCGATCGCCGAATTAACACCAGGGGGGTCGACTCAGCCTGTCATCCTTCCGAAGTCGGCAAATTGAGTACCAGTTCACTGGTAATTCCCTGTGTGTCGCAAGAGGCGACTAACAGGGTTGGCGACAGGAAGGGCATCTGGTCATAAAACATTGCTTCAAAAAGGGGATCATGGTGCCCGAAAAAGGCCAACCCCTGCTCTGCGGGGAAAAATGGCCTCGAAAGGTGGTTCTGATACTTCCCTTCCCTAGTTACATTAAGGGCCGAATTTATGAAACGTGTTTAGGGAACATCTTGTTAACCCATGTCTAACCCTTAAACGCAGACAATAACATACATATTTGTACGTGGACATCAAACTCATCCATCCCTACTTCCACTCATCCAACCTTCCTTCCACTCATCCATCCCTACTTCCACTCATTCACCCCCCTTGCACTCATCCATCCCTACTTCCACTCATCCATCCCTACTTCCACTCATCCATCCTTCCTTCCACTCATCCATCCCTACTTCCACTCATCCATCCCTACTTCCACTCATCCATCCCTACTTCCACTCATCCATCCCTACTTCCACTCATCCATCCCTACTTCCACTCATCCATCCCTCCTTCGACTCATCCATCCTTCCTTCCACTCATCCATCCCTCCTTCGACTCGTCCAACCTTCCTTCCACTCATCCATCCCTACTTCTACTCGTCCATCCCTACTTCCATTCAAGCATCCTTCCTTCCACTCATTCATCCATCCTTCCTTCCACGCATACAACCCTCCTTACACTCATCCTTTCTTCCTTCCACTCATCTATCCTTCCTTCCACTCATCCATTCCTACTTCCACTCATCCATCCTTCCTTCCACTCATCCATCCCTACTTCTACTCATCCACCCCCCCCCCCCCTTCCACTCATCCATCCCTCCTTCCACTCATTCACCCCCCTTGCACTCATCCATCCCTACTTCCACTCATCCATCCCTACTTCCACTCATGCATCCTTCCTTCCACTCATCCATCCCTCCTTCGACTCATCCATCCTTCCTTCCACTCATCCAGCCCTCCTTCGACTCGTCCAACCTTCCTTCCACTCATCCATCCCTACTTCTACTCGTCCATCCCTACTTCCACGCAGGCATCCTTCCTTCCACTCATCCATCCCTCCTTCGACTCATCCATCCTTCCTTCCACGCATCCAACCCTCCTTACACTCATCTTTTCTTCCTTCCACTCATCTATCCTTCCTTCCACTCATCCATTATTCCTTCCACTCTTCCAACCATACTTCCATTCATCCATCCTTCCTTCCACTCATCCATCCCTCCTTCCATTCATCCATCCCTCCTTTCACTCATCCAACCTTCCTTCCACTCATCCATCCCTACTTCCACTCATTCACCCCCCTTGCACTCATCCATCCCTACTTCCACTCATCCATCCCTACTTCCACTCATCCATCCTTCCTTCCACTCATCCATCCCTACTTCCACTCATCCATCCCTACTTCCACTCATCCATCCCTACTTCCACTCATCCATCCCTACTTCCACTCATCCATCCCTACTTCCACTCATCCATCCCTACTTCCACTCATCCATCCTTCCTTCCACTCATCCATCCCTCCTTCGACTCATCCATCCTTCCTTCCACTCATCCATCCCTCCTTCGACTCGTCCAACCTTCCTTCCACTCATCCATCCCTACTTCTACTCGTCCATCCCTACTTCCATTCAGGCATCCTTCCTTCCACTCATCCATCCCTCCTTCGACTCATCCATCCTTCCTTCCACGCATACAACCCTCCTTACACTCATCCTTTCTTCCTTCCACTCATCTATCCTTCCTTCCACTCATCCATTTTTCCTTCCACTCTTCCAACCCTACTTCCACTCATCCATCCTTCCTTCCACTCATCCATCCCTACTTCTACTCATCCACCCCCCCTTCCACTCATCCATCCCTCCTTCCACTCATTCACCCCCTTGCACTCATCCATCCCTACTTCCACTCATCCATCCCTACTTCCACTCATGCATCCTTCCTTCCACTCATCCATCCCTCCTTCCACTCATCCATCCCTCCTTTCACTCACCCATCCTTTCACTCACCCATCCTTCGTTCCACTCATCCATTATTCCTTCCACTCATCCAACCCTATTTCCACTCATCCAACCCTATTTCCACTCATCCATCCCTTCCTTCCATTCATCCATCCCTCCTTCGACTCATCCATCCTTCCCTACACTCATACATCCTTTGTTTTCAATCATCCACCCCTCCTTCGACTCATCCATCCTTCCTTATACTCATCCATCCCTCCTTCCACTCATCCATCTATCCTTTCTCTCACGCATCCCCTCCTCCACTCATCCATCCTTCCACTTATCCATTACTCCTTCTACGCATTCAACCCTACTTCCACTCCCTTTCCGCTCATCCATCCCTCCTTCTTTAATGTTCTTAAATGGCCTTTAAACATGGCCTCGGCCAACGTGTAAAGTTTCTTTGTTATTTAAATGTTTGTGATTAGGTTTTGAATTATAGATAAACACTCTTCGGCGATAGGCGATTAACTTTAAATGGGTGATCATCGCACGATTAGCCATTCTACATGAGTCTAACTCTTAAACACCTTTCGTAAATTCGGCCCATGCAGTTTTCATCCCAAAACACCTGGCCCAACCACTGAGTGTAGATCGCTCATTGTCGAGAAAAGAACGATTAAGCCTTGAATTTATGAGTTGTGGAATTGTTGATTTTTTGGGATACAAAGTCAAGGATGGTGGAGGAGCAAGTTGTGAATTTATTGAGAAGTTAAGTTGTCATGTCGTTGTGGAGTTGTGAACTTAATTTGTTAATAAGAGGAGTTGTGAAGCTGTTAACTTGTAGTCAGGGCCCTTAGGGATATTTTGGGGCCGTTTGGTTCAAATTCTTCCAAAAGCACCAAATTTGGCCCAGATGTTGCCCATGCCATACTCTTTCGATTTTTGACGGGCGCCAAGACGGGCGCCCCCCCCCCCCCGGGGGCCCCATATTGGCGAAATACTAAATGGCCGCCACCGGATTAGAGGAAAATCAGTTAAATAACCAAAAGGGTTGGAATCATGTATGATACCACCTTTCAGGGGTTTTCGAGGTCGAGGAATCCAATTATGATGTTATTTTGATGATTCGAGGTCAAGGTCAACCATCAGGGTCATCTTAAAGGTCATTTTTGAGTCAAACATGTCGGTTTTTGAGTTTTTTGTCAGGATTTACGCGAGGTTCATCATTTTATGTTTCTGGGTTGGGTAATCGAACTCTGACCTTATTTTTGACAATTAGAGGAAATATTTACATGTCTATTTCCTAATTTTCAGGCATATGCAGTTCATCAGTCTAATTACAAAGGTACGGATTTTGATGTTTTATGAACTGTATGCCATATCCTTGTGTTTAATTTTTGTGCGATCATGATCCGGGTTCATGTATACGTGATTGTATACATGTCATAAATATGACGTCATAGGTCATGTGACCTGGCGGCCATATTGGATTTGATGAAAACCTTTAAAATGGATCCCTGCCTTCTTTTTCGATCGATTCATTTTGAACTTTGACCACTTATAGTACGCCATGTGATTGGATGCATATCCTAATTATGACGTCATAGGTCAGGTGACATGGTGGGATGGACCGGTATGGTCCCCGGATCATACCGACCTTGGCGCCCATCAAAAATCGAAAGAGTATGGCATGGGCAACATCTGCGCCAAATCTGATGCTTTTGGAAGAATTTGAACCAAAATATCCCTAAGGGCCCTGACTATTGTGGAGTTGGCGAGTAGTTGAGTTGGTTAGAAGTTAATCTGTGACATTGTTGAGACTAGTTGTTGAGAGGTTGAATTGGAAAGTTGTATAGTTGTGTAGTTGGTGAGGGGTTGAGTTCTGAGGTTGCTGAGTTGAGAATTGTTGTGTTAAGGAGTTGTTAAGTTGAGGATTGTTATTGTTGTTCAGAAGTAGCGTTATCGAAAATGTTCTCGAGTGGTTGAGATTAGATGTTTTGTTTTGAAGATCCGTAGAGGTTGGTGTTGTTGTTGAGAGTTAGGTTTTGGCATTTTTCAATAATTGTTGTTGAATGGGTAAGTTGTTGAGAATTTGAGCTGGAAAGGTGTTGAAGTTGAACTGTGTAGTTTTTCAGGTTAGTAGTGTAGTTTTTGAGATGTGAAGTTGTTGAGAAGTTAAGTTGTGGAGTTGTTGAGAGTTTTGTGTGGAAAGTTATTGAGTGAAGCATTTGAGTTGTGAAGCTGAGAGGTTGTGAAGTTTTGAGAAGTTGAATCGTGGAATTGTTGAGTTGTGAGATTATCAAGTTGTGAATAGTTGAGTTCTGAGAAGTAGCGTTGTGGATTTGTAGAATTGTTAAGTTGAGATTATTGAGATGTGAGATTGATTTGTGGGATTGTCGAGTTGTGAGTTTATTGATTTGTTGTGATGTGAGTTTATCGAGTTGTTGCGTTGTGAGATCATCAAGTTGTTGAGTTGTGACATTGTCAAGTTGTTGAGTTGTGATATTGTCAAGTTGTTGAGTTGTGATATTGTCGTGTTGTCAAGTTGGGATTATTGGGTTGTTGAGTTGTTGAGTTGTGCGATGTTGGGTTGTTGACTTGACGAGTTGTGAGATTATTGAATTGTTTAATTGTTGTAAGATTGTCGAGTTATGTTATTGTTGAGTTGTGAGATTGTTGAGTTGTCCAGATGTGAGATTATCAAGTCGTGGAATCATTGAGTTGTGTTGTTGTTGAGTTGTGGAGATGTGAGATTGTTGAGATTATCGAGTTGTCGAGTTGTGGAGATGTGAGATTGTTGAGATTATCGAGTTGTCGAGTTGTGATATTGTCGAGTTGTGGAGTTGGCAAGACATTGAATTGTAAAGTTATCTTGAGGTTAAAATAATTGTGGATTATGGAGTTTTAAAGTAGTGAAGTTATTGAAACGAGTTGCACAAGGGAAGAGTTCACTTCGAGAGAGCAAGTTTGTTTTGAGAACAGAGGGAATGAGGTGGGAGGAGCGTGGGGGAGGGGTAATAAGGGTGGTGGGAGGGGTGTTCCGTAACCCCTCCCCTCGCTCTCTGGCGCGAGATAAGGCGTCTGTGTTGGCATCGAGGGGCTGCAGAGCATTCTGGGAGGAAAAGAGAGCAAGAGGAAAATCCGGCTCTTTATTTATTTCGTAACTTATTTATTCCTTGTTTGTGTCTAATTAATTCTCTATTGTGTATGTCCATGTCGATGTGTCTAACCCACCTGTCTGTGCATGTCTTCGCCCGTTTACACTTTTTATACCTGTCTATTTTATTTATCTATTTGCGTTTCGATCCATTTCTGTATCACTTTCTTATCTTTATTAATCTCACTGGTTATGATCGTCGATGTGTGCGGTGTATTTATTTGTACCTTCACATTGTCTGTCTGTGTATTCGTGTCTGCGACTCCGATCTCTCCATGTATCCCTATCTCCGTGCCTCGTGGATGTTTTTCACTGGCTCTGTCCGCCAGATTGTGTCTATCTATAGTGTCCATGTTCCCCTCGGGGGCGGACGGAGACTCCGGTTCCGATAAACCCTCCGCGGAACCCCGAGAAACCCGAGCACGCCGTGACTCCGCCCCCTTCCGCCCCGCCCATCTCCGCCGGTTCGCCAACGCCCCGCCTCCTCCCCGCTTCCCGGCAGTCCCGCCCCTCCCTCTCCGCTCCCCCGGGCAGTTTGACGGATTAACCCCCGGCCCCTCCCCTCCCGCCGTCGCCGCCTCCGTAATGAGGTCGACGGCGGAGAGAGGAGGGGCGGCGGGGGAAGATCGGGGAGCTGGAAGGAGCGAAGGCTGAAAGACTCCGACGCTTGTGGCGTCTGGAGAGCGAGAGACAGAGACAGAAAGCGTCGCAGAAACAGGGAGGAAGCGATAGACACGAGAGACAAAAACAGGAGGTAGACGTAGAGAGGGAGACACCGCGTGTGGGGTTGCTGGTGGAGATCGCACACGTTGCGAGTGGAAGTCGAGCTGTTGCGATCTTTTGGGTCCGAGCGAGAGGAAAGAGGAGACGGCGAGTCGAGCGCAGACACACAGGTAGACACACGAACAGTAGACATAGACAGAGAGAACTACTTACGAGGCGTTCATTGACAGTCGGAGTTAAATTTAGAGCTGAACTCGCTAAGCTTGTGCGTGGACCGGAGTTGGACAGCAAGGAAACATCGACAAGCCAAGACAAGTCGGGATAGGACAAGACAGGACGTCCATAGTAAATCCTGACATTCAGAAGGACGGTTCACTTGTTAACGAGGACCTTGGTGTCTAACTCGTGTCCGTTGAAGGACCATCTCCCATCGGTGTCCTCAATGCCGGCCATCAAACGTGAAGACCCTCCGAACCGTTTCCTGGGTCTCCAGTTCCTGCCGTCCACTCGCCTGGCGAACCTGGGACCGACGGCACCGGCTCGAGATCCCAGCCCCCCCGGGGGAGACCTTGAGGTGTTGGTGGATCCTGGAGGAGAGCCGTGCCTGGAGGTGGAGTGTGGAGATAACCGCGCTTTGCTTTATGTCAACAAACTGTGCCAGGGGAGCAAAGGTCCGTCCATCAGGCTTCGTGGGGACTGGCTTACGCCGAACGAGTTCCAGTTCGTGAGTGGGAGGGAGACCGCTAAAGATTGGAAGAGGAGCATCCGACACCGAGGTGAGCTGGGGCACAAAGTGCGGGTAGGTGCATAAAGAAAGGATGTGGGGGGGAGTGGTTGTGTGTATGTTGGCAAGGGTTGGGGGGAGAACGGTGTGGTGATGCTAAGTGACACGGCGAGAGGGTCGATGATGTGTATAATTGAAGTTCTGAAGATACGTGGGACATGCAGTGACGCATGAATTGTGTGATTCGTGTAAGGAAAAGTGAATCAAGTTATGGGAATTTCTGTCCATCATGGTGGTACAACGATCAAACTGTTGGAGAGGATTAGAGATAGACACAATGCTGGGGGGGCCACGCACGCAAACCAAATTTGCAGAATCATGGAGTCAGATGGAATAATGGAGGACCATGGAGACACAGAATTGTAGGGTACCGTGGAAACGAGGAATTGTGGACGACAGTGGAGACATGGAATTGTGGAGGACAGTGGAGACATGGAATTGTGGAGGACAGTGGAGACATGGAATTGTGGAGGACAGTGGAGACATGGAATTGTGGAGGACAGTGGAGACATGGAATTGTGGAGGACAGTGGAGACATGGAATTGTGGAGGACAGTGGAGACATGGAATTGTGGATGACCATGGATACTTGCAATTGTGGAGGATCATGGAGATGCGGAATTGTTGAGGACCGTGGAGACACTGAATTGTGGAGGACCGTGGAGACACTGAATTATGGAGAGCCGTTGAGGCAATTAATTGTGTTGGACCGTGGGCACACCGAATTGTGGAGCACTGTGGGGACGCCGAATTGAGGAGGACCGTGAAGATGCCGAAATGTGGAGGACCGTGGAGACGCCGAATTGTGGAGGACCGTGGAGACACCGAAATGTGGAGGACCATCAAGATGCACAGAATTCTAAAAGATAACATGCACTTACAGAATGTTGGCAGACCATGCAGATGCATGGAAATTTAGAGGACCAATGTTGAGCGGTTATTCCATTTTAAATACCTCTACAATCATATCATGTGATGACAAGAATGAGAGAACACACGTCTCGAAACGCACAGCATATGACAGATGGATGTGAAATAAGAATGGAAAGCATGAAGTCCTGATCAGAAGCTAATCTGATTAATGGATGACATATAGTGCAATGGGCTTTGATGGACGTGTCTCTCTGGAGATCTGAGAAAGTCTAAGATCATTGTATACACTGTATTGTACTTGGCTTGAATGAAGTGGTTCTCTTGGCTATCTTGCAAGTAGTTTTTGTAAGGTTCACCTGGCTGCACCTGGGTGGGTTTGAAGGTAGAGGAGTAGCAGCCGTAACCCGAATCCTATCTCGGTTCCTCCTCCTGATGACTCAATATTTGTCTTTTTGGGTTCCTCCTGATACACCAGTGCTGTTGTATTCGGTCAGTTTTTTGATTATATGTTGGTGTTTTGTTTCCTAGGAAAGAGCTTGAAGACCCTGATGTCCAAAGGTGTTCTTCAGGTCCATCCCCCCATCTGTGACTGTCCAGGTTGCCGCATATCCTCACCAGTGGTCAGTGGCTAGTCATGTTTGTGTGTCTCTGTATGAGTTTTTTTTTTTTTTTTTTTGCTTTTTTTTTTTCTGCATTAGCTTGAACTTTAACTCCGTGGACTGCACAAGATGTTTCATCAAGTAAATTCCATCGCATGGCGATTTATAAAGAGCACACGCTCGGAAAAACTCGTGACTTATTTGCGCAGCAACGCACGACCTCAATATTGAAGAAGCAGCAGCACCCACATGGAGTCTGGAATTTTAGGTCGAGCGAGGGCCTCATTCTGCCCTTGAACTTACACCGAAGACTTTTACACCCAACATGGAGACATAACTCGAACGCCAAGCGCAAGGACACCCAAATACACCGAACCCGTAATATCGTAAAGATCAAAATACAAACTCAATTTTTGCCATTTTCTGTTGCTTCGTTTGCCCGTTTGGTACTTTATTATGATTATTTATTTTTATGATAACAACTCTCTTGAAACAGAAGAAAAAGGTGGTGGTGCGGAGGTGGGTCGGCTGTTGGGGATTTTCCTTAAGAACCCCCTTATCTGTGGGTTCCAGAACAGCCGTTCCCTCCCTCCACCCCCTGCCGCTCCCATCACGCAGCCATAACCACTTCCTGTCTGGCTGGTGGTTGAAGGGCTTGGGAGGGTTAGGAAGGGCCTGGCCGAGCGCGAGATGAGAAAACTGATGTCAAGAGATGCCAGGACAGAAGTCGATCAAAAAGTTTGTGTCGCTGTGTGACGTCACCATGAAACGGATGGTCCTCAAACGTTATTTCACTTTCACTGATGATACTTTTCAGTAACCACCGACGTTTCGGGTTTTCTGATGGTCCCTGACTATGTAGGATACTTCTAAAGTGTTTTTGAACAAAGTTTTATTTTATTTTATTTTTTATCATCCTTTTTTGATCTGATATATTGTGATTGGATCTCTCATTATATTAGCCTTGTCACATGAATGTGATTCAGGGCGTTGTCACAGTTGTTGCAGATAATCAAATGAAATGATGTAAGGCGATTTAAAATGTTGGTGTGTGTGTGTGTTAGCATTGTGTGTGTGTGTGTTAGCATTGTGTCTTAGCATTGTGCGTGTGTGTGTGTGTGTTAGCATTGTGTGTGTGTGTGTGTGTGTGTGTGTGTGTGTTAGCATTGTGTGTGTGTGTTAGCATTGTGTGTGTGTGTTAGCAGTGTGTGTGTGTGTGTGTGTTAGCATTTTGTGTGTGTGTGTTAGCATTGCGCGTGTGTGTGTGTGTTTGTGTGTGTTAGCATTGTGTGTTAGCAGTGTGTGTGTGTGTGTGTGTGTGTGTGTGTGTGTGTGTGTGTGTGTGTGTGTGTGTGTGTGTGTGTGTGTGTGTGTGTGTGTTAGCATTGTGTGTTAGCAGTGTGTGTGTGTGTGTGTGTGTGTTAGCATTGTGTGTGTGTGTTAGCATTGTGTGTGTGTGTTAGCATTGTGTGTGTGTGTTAGCATTGTGTGTGTGTGTTAGCATTGTGTGTGTGTGTGTTAGCATTGTGTGTGTGTGTGTGTTAGCATTGTGTGTGTGTGTGTTAGCATTGTGTGTGTGTGTTAGCAGTGTGTGTGTGTGTGTGTGTGTGTGTGTGTGTTAGCAGTGTGTGTGTGTGTGTGTTAGCATTGTGTGTGTGTGTGTGTGTGTGTGTGTGTGTGTGTGTGTGTGTGTGTGTGTGTGTGTGTGTGTGTGTGTGTGTGTGTGTGTGTTAGCATTGTGTGTGTGTGTGTGTGTTAGCATTGTGTGTGTGTGTGTGTGTGTGAGCATTGTGTGTGTGTGTGTGTGTGTGTGTGTGTGTGTGTGTGTGTGTGTGTGTGTGTGTGTTGGCACTGTGTGTGTGTGTGTGTGTGTGTGTGTGTGTGTGTGTGTTAGCATTGTGTGTTAGCATTGTGTGTTAGCATTGTGTGTTAGCATTGTGTGTGTGTGTGTGTGTGTGTGTGTGTGTGTGTGTGTGTGTGTGTGTGTGTGTGTGTGTGTGTGTGTGTGTGTGTTAGCACTGTGTGTGTGTGTGTGTGTTAGCACTGTGTGTGTGTGTTAGCACTGTGTGTGTGTGTGTGTGTGTGTGTGTGTGTGTGTGTGTGTGTGTGTGTGTGTGTGTGTGTGTGTGTGTGTGTGTGTGTGTTAGCACTGTGTGTGCGTGTGTGTGTGTGTGTGTGTGTGTGTGTGTGTGCATACATGCAATTGCTTGGATGAGTGTGTGGTTGCCTGTTTGTTTGCATGTGTGGTTGTGTGTACGTGTTTTCCCACTTTCCTCCCTTTCCCCACTCGCTCTTTTACCCCGTCGTGTTCGTCATGTACAGTTCATCACATCGTATTGTAACATTTGTGTAAAACAAAACGTGTACCTTGTTCCTCTTACATTGCATGCCGTTCCAAAAGTCCCAATTCCCACGAGGCTACTCCTGTGAACGTTTTCCAGTCGTTTTAACTTCTTTATTCTTTGCATCCCACAATGCCCCTCCTGATGCAGAGCTTCCTGCTTGCACTACACCAGGACGGTAGTTTTTCTCGGCTCCAGAGTCAGGACTAAACACTAAACAGCTCGAGCTGTAACCAAGCCAAGTTGTCTTTGTTGATCTGTGGACAGATGTTATGTTTTCACCCTTGTTTGTTTGTCTGTCTGTCTGTGAGCAGGATATCTCAAAAAGTTATGGACAGATTGAGACGAAATTTGGTGGACAGGTTGAGTTTACATCAAGGATGGATTGATCAGATTCTGGTGAAGATCCGGGTCTGGATCTGTATCCGAGAATTTTTCAATGATTCTTCACCATTGAGGGATAGGGCCAAAAACGACAAATAGCACGATATCTCAAAACGTCGTTGATGGATTCGGACGAAACGAGGTAGATGAGTTGGGCAGGTGACACGAACAAGTGCTTCAGGTACATACGGCCTATCAGTGGGATGCAAAACGTTAACTATTCAGTCTAGCAGATGTATCCGCTCCACCGAGTGCCGTTCTAGTTAATTTATTTAATTTTGTAACACAATCGTGAAGGATTGTGGGTAAAAGGTCTTTGTACTGGCAGTGGGGTAACAGGCAGACACCAAATAAAGAGCCAGTTTAATTTGATTAATGCGTCTGTCGCCTAAATATGTTTCACAATACTCGTATTAACAACAACAGCAACCACATCGGATAAATGAATATTTCAATCCATGATAGGATTTTTCCTTCCTGTTTATATTCCCACCGTTTCTTGCAGAACCGCGGCAGGCTTGCCGACAAGAGACACCTCGGGGTCACGGGTCGCCAAGCAGCTGGACTCCTCGAGCCCTCCAGTCCGGAAGCCTCCGGAGACGCGACGTGCGCCGAAGGTGTCGTCCGTGACTCCCCCGAAAAGACGGTGGAGGAAGGAGCCGTTCCCGAGAGCGGTGGCGGCGAGATCTCTGCCGAAGCACCCGATGCAGAGAAGACCTCTCCCAGGAACGGTAGCGATCTTGGGACTTGCTCGGATGGTGACTCCGAGACCAATGGCGTCGATGACAAAGATTCGGAAAACGTCCACTCAGGAAGCACCGACGAAAGTGCGACAACCACCGATCCTCCAAATAAGTAAGCATTCCAGCCATGGGAGACCGAGCTTGAAAATCCAGGATGTTGAGGGAATTTGGGACCATAAGGATGTAATTGATGGAGTTGCGTCACGTGGGAACTTGAGGATGTGGATGTGCTAAAACTTCATGGCTTTGGGATATTGTAGAACATAACCCGGCAGTTTCCCTAAACACTGCCCTCTCCCTCCCCCTTCCCCCCCCCCTTTTTTTTTCTTTAGGGCAATCCTCGCAAAGGTTGAAGGACAGGCACCTGTTGGAGCTGGAGCAGAAGGTGAGGAGAGTTGTGAGAGCAGATGTTTTCTTTTGGTTCTTCCCTTATTGGGCCGCAGACAACTTTACCAGCAGATTTCCATGCTCATCAGGATGGCTAAAACCTCCTCCATGTCCTTGATTACTGCGAGAGCAATCTTCCCTTCAATCCCCCTCTTGATTTCATCCCACATGACCCGTGTAACAACCTATAGATCGGAAATTCTACAGGGGGAGGGTAGGGAGTCAGAGAGTAAATGGAGGACAGAAACGGAGACCGAGGACTTGGTATACAACTGCCGATAGTTCTCGTATACCTCTTGTAAATATCTTTATAGAATATAAAGAAATCCAAGGAAAACCAGGCATTAAATGGACAATTTGGCCAATTGGGCAAGTGCTTGGCCTCCGCTCTCGCAGTGACCTTCCAGCAAAGAATGCCATATTAAATCATTCATCCCTCTAACATCCTGCCCTTGGGCCTCAGCAGGTGGAATTCTGGGTAAAAGGTCGGGCAGCCCCACGGAGGACGACGTGCTTTGCACGGAAAAACGGAAAAAGAGCCCAATGGAAGATGAAGCGGCGACCCCACCACCAAGAGAACACGAACAGCCAGGTACTGTGTCCGAAATAGTATATTATTACATTGATCCGTCGTGAAACCAAACTCCGTGCACACACTCAAACAAATATGCTAAGTTCAATTAAAGGAAGGTTTTATAAGGGGCCATGTATTGATTACCCATGTGCAGGGTTTGAGTGGAATTAAATTGAGAAGTGGAGGATGCAAGGAGAGGCGGAGATGGGAGGAATGGAGAGAGTAGGAAGTGGAGGATGCAAGGAGAGACGGAGATGGGAGGAATGGAAAGAGTAGGAGGTGGAGGATGCAAGGAGAGGCAGAGATGGGAGGAATGGAGAGAGTAGGAGGTGGAGGATGCAAGGAGAGACGGAGATGGGAGGAATGGAGAGAGTAGGAAGTGGAGGATGCAAGGAGAGGCAGAGATGGGAGGAATGGAGAGCGTAGGAAGTGGAGGATGCAAGGAGAGGCAGAGATGGGAGGAATGGAGAGAGTAGGAAGTGGAGGATGCAAGGTGAGGCGGAGATGGGAGGAGTGGAGAGCGTAGGAAGTGGAGGATGCAAGGAGAGGCAGAGATGGGAGGAATGGAGAGAGTAGGAAGTGGAGGATGCAAGGAGAGGCAGAGATGGGAGGAATGGAGAGCGTAGGAAGTGGAGGATGCAAGGAGAGGTGGAGATGGGAGGAATGGAGAGAGTAGGAAGTGGAGGATGCAAGGAGAGGCAGAGATGGGAGGAATGGAGAGAGTAGGAAGTGGAGGATGCAAGGTGAGGCGGAGATGGGAGGAATGGAGAGCGTAGGAAGTGGAGGATGCAAGGAGAGGCAGAGATGGGAGGAATGGAGAGAGTAGGAAGTGGAGGATGCAAGGTGAGGCGGAGATGGGAGGAATGGAGAGAGTAGGAAGTGGAGGATGCAAGGAGAGGCAGAGATGGGAGGAATGGAGAGCGTAGGAAGTGGAGGATGCAAGGAGAGGCGGGGATGGGAGCAATGGAGAGAGTAGGAAGTGGAGGATGCAAGGAGAGGCAGAGATGGGAGGAATGGAGAGAGTATGAGGTGGAGGATGCAAGGAGAGGCAGAGATGGGAGGAATGGAAAGAGTAGGAAGTGGAAGATGCAAGGGGAGATGGAGATGGGAGGAATGGAAAGAGTAGGAAGTGGAGGATGCAAGGAGAGATGGAGATGGGAGGAATGGAGAGAGTAGGGAAGTGGAGGATGCAAGGAGAGGCGGAGATGGGAGGAATGGAGAGAGTCGGGAAGTGGAGGATGCAAGGAGAGATGGACATGGGAGGAATGGAGAGAGTAGGAAGTGGAGAATGCAAGGAGAGGCAGAGATGGGGCGAATGGAAAGAGTAGGAAGTGGAGGATGCAAGGAGAGGCATAGATGGGACGAATGGAAAGAGTAGGGAAGTGGAGGATGCAAGGAGAGGCAGAGATGGGAGGAATGGAAAGAGTAGGGAAGTGGAGGATGCAAGGAGAGGCAGAGATGGGACGAATGGAAAGAGTAGGAAGTGGAGGATGCAAGGAGAGACGGAGATGGGACGAATGGAAAGAGTAGGAAGTGGAGGATGCAAGGAGAGACGGAGATAGGAGGAATGGAAAGAGTAGGGAAGTGGAAGATGCAAGGAGAGGCAGAGATGGGAGGAATGGAAAGAGTAGGGAAGTGGAGGATGCAAGGAGAGGCAGAGATGGGACGAATGGAAAGAGTAGGAAGTGGAGGATGCAAGGAGAGGCAGAGATGGGAGGAATGGAAAGAGTAGGGAAGTGGAGGATGCAAGGAGAGGCATAGATGGGAGGAATGGAGAGAGTAGGAGGTGGTGGATGCAAGGAGAGGCAGAGATGGGAGGAATGGAGAGAGTAGGAAATGGAGGATGCAAGGTGAGGCGGAGATGGGAGGAATGGAAAGAGTAGGGAAGTGGAGGATGCAAGGAGAGGCAGAGATGGGACGAATGGAAAGAGTAGGAAGTGGAGGATGCAAGGAGAGACGGAGATAGGAGGAATGGAAAGAGTAGGAAGTGGAGGATACAAGGAGAGGCAGAGATAGGAGGAATGGAAAGAGTAGGGAAGTGGAGGATGCAAGGAGAGGCAGAGATAGGAGGAATGGAAAGAGTAGGAAGTGGAGGATGCAAGGAGAGGCAGAGATAGGAGGAATGGAAAGAGTAGGAAGTGGAGGATGCAAGGAGAAGCAGAGATGGGAGGAATGGAGAGAGTAGGAAGTGGAGGATGCAAGGAGAGGCAGAAATGGGAGGAATGGAGAGAGTAGGAGGTGGAGGATGCAAGGAGAGGCAGAGATGGGAGGAATGGAGAGAGTAGGAGGTGGAGGATGCAAGGAGAGGCGGAGATTGGAGGAATGGAGAGAGTAGGAAGCGGAGGATGCAAGGAGAGGCAGAGATGGGAGAAATGGAGAGAGCAGTAGGTGGAGGATGCAAGGAGAGGCGGAGATGGGAGGAATGGAGAGAGTAGGAATTGGAGGATGCAAGGAGAGGCAGAGATGGGAGGAATGGAGAGAGTAAGAAGTGGAGGATGCAAGGAGAGGCAGAGATGGGAGGAATGGAGAGAGTAGGAAATGGAGGATGCAAGGAGAGGCAGAGATGGGAGGAATGGAGAGAGTAGGAAGTGGAGGATGCAAGGAGAGGCAGAGATGGGAGGAATAGAGAGAGTAGGGAAGTGGAGGATGCAAGGAGAGGCAGAGATGGGAGGAATGGAAAGAGTAGGGAAGTGGAGGATGCAAGGAGAAACAGAGATCGGAGGAATGGAAAGAGTAGGAAGTGGAGGATGCAAGGAGAGGCAGAGATGGGAGGAATGGAAAGAGTAGGGAAGTGGAGGATGCAAGGAGAGGCAGAGATGGGACGAATGGAGAGAATAGGAAGTGGAGGATACAAGGAGAGGCAGAGATGGGACGAATGGAAAGAGTAGGAAGTGGAGGATGCAAGGAGAGGCAGAGATAGGAGGAATGTAAAGAGTCGTAAGTGGAGGATGCAAGGAGAGGCAGAGATGGGACGAATGGAGAGAGTAGGAGGTGGAGGATGCAAGGAGAGGCAGAAATGGGAGGAATGGAGAGAGTAGGAGGTGGAGGATGCAAGGAGAGGCGGGGATGGGAGGAATGGAGAGAGTAAGAAGTGGAGGATGCAAGGAGAGGCAGAGATGGGAGGAATGGAGAGAGTAGGAAATGGAGGATGCAAGGAGAGGCAGAGATGGGAGGAATGGAGAGAGTAGGAAGTGGAGGATGCAAGGAGAGGCAGAGATGGGAGGAATAGAGAGAGTAGGGAAGTGGAGGATGCAAGGAGAGGCAGAGATGGGAGGAATGGAAAGAGTAGGAAGTGGAGGATGCAAGGAGAGGCAGAGATGGGACTAATGGAGAGAGTAGGAGGTGGAGGATGCAAGGAGAGGCAGAGATGGGAGGAATGGAGAGAGTAGGAGGTGGAGGATGCAAGGAGAGGCAGAGATGGGACGAATGGAGAGAGTAGGAGGTGGAGGATGCAAGGAGAGGCAGAAATGGGAGGAATGGAGAGAGTAGGAGGTGGAGGATGCAAGGAGAGGCAGAGATGGGACGAATGGAGAGAGTAGGAGGTGGAGGATGCAAGGAGAGGCAGAGATGGGAGGAATGGAAATAGTAGGAAGTGGAGGATGCAAGGAGAGGCAGAGATGGGACTAATGGAGAGAGTAGGAGGTGGAGGATGCAAGGAGAGGCAGAGATGGGAGGAATGGAGAGAGTAGGAGGTGGAGGATGCAAGGAGAGGCAGAGATGGGACGAATGGAGAGAGTAGGAGGTGGAGGATGCAAGGAGAGGCAGAGATGGGAGGAATGGAACGAGTAGGAAGTGGAGGATGCAAGGAGAGGCAGAGATAGGAGGAATGGAGAGAGTAGGAAGAGAAGGGGGTATTTGCATACAGAATAGATGGTCTCTAATCAGGTCTTCTTTATACGAGATCCTGGATCCTTTGGGCCCAATTACAATGCGCTTGTGGAGCTCATGGATGGACCAAACCATTCATGTGGAAATGTTTTGATTTCCATTGTAAAACAAAACCCTCCAGGAGAGCGCTCAAGCCATTCCAAAGGTGAACCCAGCGCAGCACTATTGCGGAGGCACCATGATGGTGCGACACGCACGCACGGTACATTTACCGTACCAACTGGCACGTCAAACCCCTTTACTGCCTCTTACTGTGTAGATGACGTGTTGAGCTGTTCATTAACTTTGTCTGTTTTATTGTCCACGTGCGATCCTGTAACTACGTGCCTGCCAGATAGAATGAGCTGAACACCTGACATGGATAGAGAAGCCTTTTGTGTACCCTGCTTTCCACTACCAGTACCCGTATTGTGATATACTGTGTTTACAACTACCATAGTGTGATCTACTGTATTTGCAACTACCCTGTGCTGTGATCTACTGTGCTTACAACTACCTGTGTTATGATATACTGTACTTACAACTACATGTACTGTGATCTGATATGCTTACAATGACCTGTATTGTGATATACTGTGCTTACAACTACCATAGTGTGATCTACTGTACTTCCAACTACTAATGGTGTAATCAACTTTAATTACAACTACAAGTGTTATCAACTGTACTTGCAACTACACTTAGTGTAATTTAATGTACTGCCAACTACACATACTCCAATCTGCTGTACTAACAACTACCTGTAGTGTGACCTACTGTGCTTACAACTACTTGTGGTGTGAACTACCCTACTCAACTACCCATAGTGTGATCTACTGTACTAACAACTTCCCGTCGTGTGACCTACTGTACTAACAACTACCCGTAGGGTGACCTACTGTATTAACAACTACCCGTAGTGTGATCTACTGTACTAACAACTACCCAAAGTGTGATATACTGTACTAACAACTATCCGTAGTGTGACACTACTAACAACTACCCGTAGTGTGACACTATGTACGAACAACTACCCGTAGTGTGACACTACTAACAACTACCCGTAGTGTGACACTACTAACAACTACCCATAGTGTGACACTGTACTAGCAACTACCCATAGTGTGACACTGTACTAACAACTACCCGTAGTGTGACACTGTACTAACTACCCGTAGTGTGATCTATGATACTAACAACTACCCGTGGTGTGACCTACTATATTAACAACTACCCGTAGTGTGACCTACTGTACTAACAACAACCTGTAGTGTGATCTACTGTACTAACTACCCGTAGTGTGATCTACTGTACCAACAACTACCCGTAGTGTGATCTACTGTACTAACAACTACCCATAGCGTGAACTACTGTACTTACAACTACTAATACTGTAATCAACTGTATTACAACTACTCGGTCTGTAATCAGCTGTAGTTACATCTAATCATTGTGTAAGCTACTGTACTTACAAGTTACAACTACCCAACTACACACATCTGTTTCATCAAATCGGACGTTTTAACGCCATGTTCAACTCATCTCACGCTAATTGAAGAACACCTTCCAAATGTAGTTCTAATTACTCCTCTGCCATTCCCAGCACTACCCGGTGGCCTAATGGCCTCTAAAGGTGTTTTGTTTTTTTGTTTTTTAATAAACCCATAGATCGCACCATTATATTTGTCTGGCTCCTCACTGATTGATTAAGCTACGATTGATGTTTTTTTAATTTTATCTTACCTTACATTTTCATTGTGTTACTTTTGAACAATGTTTACAGAATAAACGGTAAAGTGGCGCCCGTATGTGCGTTGGCCATTTCGGACCAACCTGGCCGTGTTGCACCACTCCCATTGCGTCCGACACATGGCCTTGCCTTGTTATCGGTGCTGACGTTTGAGTGTGCATCATCGTAAATTGTCGCACTCGTAAAGTGCTCTCATTAGGGGTTACCTGATCATACTAATGTTTGATTATATTTCAGACGAGGCGAGGCTCCTATAAGACCGGCTTGTAAGACCTTTTGGCTCCGGACTGACGGGTGATTTAAGGACCCCGTGACAGACTCCGAATGAATGTGATGTGGATGATGGAGGGAACCAGGTGGTGAAAAGGAGCTAGCGAGTGTGAGGTGATTCGTGGGCTCGTGGACGGCAGAGTCACTCGAGCTGTGCTGTGTTTTTTCCACAGAATGCGGGGAAGGCTCCGAGTCCGAGGCCGAGAGGAGGAGCAGCAGTCCTGAAGGTGATTGGCAGCCAGAGCAGCGGGGGATTGGGGAGCGCGGGCAGTGGGAGGCCTGGGCAAGGCTCAGCGGGTAGCAGCAAGCCGGGCCTCAGGGCAGCTGGCAGGACCTCGCTTAATCCCAGCCTGTCTTCTTCACCCTCATCTCCTCATCGTCGTTCCTCACCCTCCCCCCTCTCCCCCAAACCCTCAGATCCTTATTCAAACTTCTTCATCCCCCTTCTCCCCCCAGTCCACCTTCGCTGCTGAATAATTGACGATGGGTGTCGAAGCAATCACCTCTGCTTCCATTATTTATTCTCTTGCTTTCCCTTATTCATTCTTTAATTTACTATTTTACTTCTTTCCTCTTTTTCTTTCTTTCTCTCTTTGATCGGCCTGTGCGGCTAACGACACGTGAATAGCAAAATGGAGCCGTAAATTAAAAAGGATGAGATTAAATTGTAAGGAGGGGGATTCAAACTGTCGTTCTAATCTAACACCTCTTTCCCCTCCGCCTGCAGCTCTTAGCCCCCTCAGTTCACCGCAACCTCGGGCCTGGCCCCCTACCATCTGCTTTCCGACAGACACCAACCACCTTGAAAGGTATGTTTGGTCGCATTCGGTTCTCAGCACAGACGATTGGCTTTTTTTTGATTGGGAGTGGATGTGGAACTTTGCGATGGTGGTTCTGTGTGACCGCGGAGCTAAATGAAACCTGGAAGGTGTGCTCACCTGAGGGTGGTGAAACACGAGCACTACCATCTGGAAATGCAATTCTTATTCAAAAGGTGCCAGGATATGGCAGCTGCGATTATTCATTCGTGTAAGACAGACGGCTTAAAAACAAAGGATTCGCAAAGCTGCACCCGGCAACACATGGACACTGGTGGACCCCGAGGCTCCGAGCCAAAGTGGGCCGCCCTGCCCACCTAAAGCAACAGTAACTATCTGAGTAACACATGGTTACCCCACTCGATGAAATATTTACACGTACGTGCTTTATTTACTCCATACGTTGTTGTTGTGTTGTATACGTACTACTGCAACTGTTCAGGCACCGGCGTACCGAGAATCCTCTGTCGTACTCTGCGGACATGGAGAATCCCCCCTTGTAGCCTCCATTATGCGTGGAATTACACGTTCGTTTCCCGTTGGACGCTCACTATGGAAACGTCACGAGTCCGCCGAGACGAGGCCCCGTCACAGGTCGGGAAGGGGCCTAATGAGGCTGGGTAGTTGGTCCCACGCCGAGTCCATATGGGGGACTTGGACGGAGAGTCGTTGCCTCTCTCGGGTGCCTGGATTCTCGTAAATTAGAACGAGTTTCGCCCCAAATTGTCTCACTTTTGAAAAACTTATTATTATTTTTGTATACAAGATCGAGGCTCGTGAAAGAGCTAACATCGATTACAAAAAAGGATAAACGGACACACAAAACATACAATAAAGGGAGCGGGAGACAAGATGGGGAGAGAGAGGGAAGCACACAGGTACAACAGCAGAGAACAGGGACATTGGGAGATCTGTGGGACGGAGAGGGCTTGGGGGGGGGGGGGGGAGGCATGGGAAGGCGGGGGGGAGAGAAGTATAAAACACACGGACACTGCTAGAACTTCCAGTGATATTTTTGGAGATATTTTTTTCCATGCTTAACGATGTCTTCATTTTCAATATGAAAATGTTACTTAAAATGTGAACAATTTGTGCGTGATGTTGGTGTCCAAGGAAATTGAGATTCCATTCCAACTTTTGCAAAAGCCAAGATATTTTTAAAAAACAAAAAAAACGTAGACTGGGCCAGTCCGGGAAAGGTCCTCTTGGCCCACTTTCCTCGCGACGTGTGCCATGCACAGCTGCGCACAATGGCCGTGGTTACCAGTGTTTGGGTAAAGTGAGGACACGTGGTTAAAAAGCCACACCGTGAACATTTTCACATGAATGAGGACGATGCGGACAACAGAGTTTTGGAAACGACAACCGGTCAAGGTTTCAAACCGTCCGTCGACCCGGAGTTACTGACTTCCGGAGTTACTGACTCCTTCTCTCTCTCTCTCTCTCTCTCTCTCCTCTTGCAGAGACCTGGCCCTGCCATGTCCTTTGACCCCATATCTGCTGGCCCCTCATCTCCGGTCCCCGTTCCTGGGACTGCCGCCACTTGTTACCCCAATACCCGGTGAGTGTCACGCGCTCTTGATCCCCCGCCCTCGCACAAATGATGCACATTTAACCCAAATATCAAATCAGTTATAAGTGAAAGACTCCTTTTGATAACCGATTGTAATCGATTATGGAGCTGTGCACGTGTCCAGTGTACTTGGAGAGTAAAACCTGTGCTATGCAGCCACCGTACTGACGTGTAACAGGTGGCCGTGGAGCGGCAGGGACAATAATGGACAACTCTAAATAATTAATAAACCCCAAAAGACTTAGCTCAGGATGGATCCCAGCTGATGTACTGTCTTGTGAGAATAATCAAATACAAACAGGACACTTTTTTTTTTTAACTCCATGAAATTAATTTCATTAAAATGTATTTGAACCATCTCAGGTGAGTTTTCCATAGTTTGAGAAGATGATGCGATGCACACACTTAAGTCTGCCCTTGTACACACAAACGACAAGTCAGCAAACCGCTGATCCTTTAATCTGCCACTCGGCACTGTGATTGGCTAAAACCAGTCATGTGATTGATTTATACCGTTTTTCTTTTGACGCGTGTTATTTCGGATGGTGTCAATTATTGTCAAAATATGTAAGAAGAGTAAAACATTAAGATTGGTACCCATTGTCAACGTTAGTAAAACTATTACGTATTAGGCCTGGTTTTGGCTTGACGTTTAGGGTGGGCCGCTTTAAGTTCTTAGGGTCTTGGGTTTGATTCCCAGTCGGCCATTGAATTTGACCAGGTGACCAGGTGAGGTCGGCAAGTAGGCACCAGTGGCGCAGCCGCACGCCCAGGAAATGACCGCAAAACCAGCAGCCGCAGTCTGCACACGATAGCGAGCCTACCTGTTATGTATCTAACGTTATCTCGTTTTATTCACCATTTAGTGGACTTCTGTGCAATTTGCTTATTCTTTTGCATAATGCTGCGTTTTCTTGAATCATACGTTGCCTCCTGTGTTTGTTTATGGCTCTCTTGTGTCAAATAATTTCATTACGAGTTTTTGAAATGGTAAGTTATATTGCAATATTGTCATTTATCGTGAACAAACCGACAGTTTATCTAAATACCAGAAAAACCAGACCTTGCTCGATTTTAGGTGTGTGTGTGTGTGTGTGTGTGTGTGTGTGTGTGTGTGTGTGTGTGTGTGTGTGTGTGTGTGTGTGTGTGTGTGTGTGTGTGTGTGTGTGTGTGTGTGTGTGTGTGTGTAAGGTAACGTTATAAGTACAGTTAGAAAGCAAGATTCGGACACGGCTGAGGTTATTGACCCATCGTTTGGAGAGGTTCTGGGTTGACAAAGTCGAAACCTCGATGAAGGACAGAATCCAGCGGATAATCAGACATTTGGAAAATCAGTCAATTTCTTGCAAGTTACTAAGTTTCATACTTACGGTCAAATTTTTTTTTAGCTGTTACTCTTCCACAAATGATTATGATTGTGAGAAACAGTATAATGGAAAAATGTTTAAAAAAACAAACAAAAAAAAAACACTGCCTACGTTTCACCAGCCTGGACCAACTTTCCAAAGCCTCTTGGCAAGAGGGGCTGTGGTTTCCAACCACAAAACCTCCCTCAGGGTTACTGCAAATGTCCCAGTAGAGAAAATGTACCGACGACACCTGGTGGCATGAGCTTGAAATCTTTCGCACCTCGGAGCACTCGCAGACACTGGGGACAGCCGGCTTCACACTTGTTACGAGGCGCGGGATCTTTGGGACGAAGCGTCTCCGTGTTACGAGGATGGATCGGTCACATTCAAACCCATGAGGATTGAATCCAGGACTGATGAGAACAGCCTTGTGTTGCTATCATTTTGGGTAGAGTTCGTTAACGTGAGAAACTGTGTTGCTCGACATGTCCTGAGCAGCGTCACGTGATGTCAAAAGATAGCTAGAATTCCTTCTTTGATGAAAGTTCTAGTTGGACAACAAAAGCGACTTTACTTATGAAGGTATTTTGGTTTGAGGACTGAAGCTCGGCCTGCCCTGCTCCTTCCTGTCTAAGTGATGGTGTGGGTGCTGCATACTGGAGTATACTGCCATTTTTAGAGCTTTATGGAGCCCACCTCTCACCCCCCTCCAAAAAAAAAAATTCCCCCAATACATACCACCCCCCCCCCATCACCATACCTCCCCCGACTTCCAGCCTCCCAATGGCAGGGAATACCATTTGATTATTTTAAGGTTCCTGATTAAAGTGGCTTTTGGGAATGGGTTCAACAGGGGTCGTTGCAACAGGAATTCCTTTCGCCGATTTGTCACATAATTTGGGAAACGTGGCACTCACGCGTAGAAATGGAACATTTGAACCTTTTGGCTCCTGTCCGTGGTTCAAGTGTTCCGTTAACGGCACACAGTTGACATCACTTTGCCATTCCATAGTTATTAACTTGCTTTTGCTTGTTTCTTCATTTCTCCTTGTTTTTGGGGGTCTTTTTCCCTCAATCACCCCCTTCCTTTGTCCTTGTTCCATTCCCAGCATTCCCTGGGGTGTTGCATCCAGCCCAGGCCGAACTGTTGGCATGGCAACAAGAGCTACTGCGCCGGCAGGCACGGTAACCACAACAACTGGCCTAGCAAGCCTCTGCCGCACTTATTTGATTCCTGCCGTTGCTTGTGCAGTTCTGTCTGTTCCTCCATTTCTAACCCACGCTTCTTCGCACCTCCAGGTTAGAATTGTCAGCTGAGCTGATTCGTCAAAAGGACGCGGAGGCAATGCAGCGATTAACAAATCCGATTGCCTCTTACCCTGGACTCCAGCCAATCGGGCGTGGGCTTGCAGAACAGAGCGAACTGAGACGGCGAGTGGCTGAACTGTGTCGCCATAGTGACCAGGTATGGGAATCCGTTCCCCAACTTGCATCCGAATTGCCGCAACCCGTAATTTTGAGCCTGCACCGACCAGGTCCACAGAGTTGTGACGGCTCTTTACTTGATCCCGAGCTTGCATTCACGTACACATCCTTTTGTTTGCTGTGCAGGCAAAACAAAACCTGCAACTCTCAAGTCCTCCCAGTTCCACTACTCCGGAAGCCATTGACCTATCGGAGCTAGCCTGCCGAGCGAGGCTGAACCAACCCCTCGGGATCAAACGGGAAACCCCCTCGAGCCCCTTGACATCTGCAGCCGCACCTCCTGCCACGTCATCCCCTGTTGGAATCCAGACCTCTCCTGGATGCAAAACTACCGGGGAAGATCTGCGCGGGCCCCCATTCCTATACGGCTTGCCGTTTTCTCATCCACAGTTCCTGCCCACCGGTGGGTTTTATTACGTGCTTAACTTGAACACGTGCCTCTCTCACACACCAGCCTCACCTGTGCATCTCAGCTCATTTCCTCTCTCCGATCCCTCTCTGCCCCCAGCTTTCCGTGACGCTCAAAACCTGACGGGAAGCCTGCAATGCCTCCGTCTCATGGGTCTCATGGAGCGGCCATTTTCCTCCTGACAGGGACTCTGAGACTCACGCGCATGTCTGCAGATAATATCGCCCGAATAGAGCTCGCCTTGTTGGTTAGCCCAGGGGAGGAGAGGGATAATGGGCAGCGACTGCCCGAGGGGTTTTCTTGAGTGGCTTGGCAGTTTTCCCCAAATGTTCACCACCATCCCTGCTCCCCCACCTCCCTCAGTCATTAAACATACATTTTAATTCCCACTTAGTCCTCTCCCCACCCTGAGACGTGATGCACATATTCAAGTCCCTGTTAACCCCAACCCCCCAAACACACGCACACATGCACACCTGACCAGCCCCTCATTAGTGCCTGCAGCACAATCCTTGCCTTTAGACAGCAGACATCTCCAATATCTCGCACACCAAAGACACTGCCCAACTTTGACAGCTTTATTGTGTACAGAGAGAGGAAGAGAGAGAGAGAGAGGAAGAGAGAAAAAGAAAGAGAGAAATGCTTAAATAAAGATATTTTATCGTTTTGTGAATTTTAAACCGGCGTCGTGTTTGATTGTAAAAAAAAAAAAAACGTATGTTAGGTTCGCGGAGAAGTTCAATCCTTAGGTTCCTCCACATCACAAGGAACGATCCGTAATTTCTACCGTATTACTCCGAGGCTCGCTGGAATGTAAAAACACATCGGTTATAAACTTACACATTGCAATCCCTTTACTGTATGGAATCCAATAAAAGTTAAAAACCCTCCGACGTCACCATGACTAGACAATTGGACATGGCGCAGATGCACCGAAGATCCCTCCCGTCGCTAACGCGTTCGCTAGTTCATGGAAAAGCAATCCTGCTAAGAAAATTGTGGTGTGGTGAACATTCGGTTGCAAGGGCGGAATGCTTGTGCAGGCTTGTGGCGGTAGCGGTGGTGGGGGTATGCGGGTACGGATGGGGAGGAGTGCTCTTTCTGCCCCGCAGGTCGCTCGGAATGTTACTTGTTCCAGAACATGTGACCAGAGAGTGTTTCATGGATGTTTGGACGTTTCTCGTGCTCGACACGAAGGGATGAAATGTCCCGACGTGAACCGAGGGTGCGATTATTTAAAATTGCTTTGTTTGCTCCTTTTACTTCCTTCGGTGTGTTTGCCCACCCAGTGGTCCCCATTTTGTTTTTGGTTCCACGCTCGGACTCCGTTCCTCCTGGAGTTCCTAGTGCGTGAGCTGAGCACGGTCCCGGTTTTTCTGAGAAAGTTGCAGGAAGGTTGTCGGTTTGCATGACCACGGCTCTGATCCACGTGAGATGGGCCTGGCCAAGGATCCTGTGCAAGCTGGGAGAAGCCTCTTTGTGCCAATACATTGTCAACTTCTTTGGATTTGATTGAAAGTCCTACTAATCCATTGCAGTTTGGCAGTGTCGGACCTTCGCCTGGAATTTCTGTGGTTAGTTCAAAAGAATTGGTATGTTGAGGGCTTTTATTTTATATTTATTTATTTATTTTCCCTTTGCAAACGTTCAGCCAACATACTGCTATGTATCCTGAACCAAAATGTCCATATTTATCCTCGCACAGTATCCAAGTACCACCCCGTGCCCCAGGATCGGAGCCGTGGGTCGACCTCTCCTGGTGTGACCCGATTGCAAAGTTGTCGGGTTAAAAAGGTGATGGCCTACCTGAATTCAACGGTACTCCATTTAGTCATTCCAATTGGCTTTTCATATTACACCGATGTCCTCTATCGTATCACGTCTGACCGAATCAGATTCGGTGTAATCTATTACTATCAAAGGAGTGGAAATATATGCTCCTCAATCTCCGCTCTCTCCTCTTCCCCCATCAAATCCAGCCCTGAACCTTGACCTTTGCTGGGGCGAGCAAGGTTGGGGAGGTGGTTTCCTGCCCTTGGGGTGAAGGAGGACAGGACATCAGAAAAACTGAGTGGAAAGTGAAAAGTACATTTTGGTTCAAAGATCATAGACAAGGAGGGTTAAAGACCTTGAACGGTTCAGGTTAGCAAATGGTGGGGAAAAAAAAAACTGATAAAAGTAGCATTTATTTATTTATTTGCAATTACACGCATTAATTAACACGAGAGCTGCTTTATGTTAATGAAGAGAAGTCCAAATGAACTTAACCATAAAGACAATGAGCGAGAATAATATGGCAATGCCCGCCCCCACCGGCATCTATCTCGTCGTCTGTCCGAACGAGTTTGGGTGGTGGTCCATGATATTGGACGGAAAGATCTCTTGCTCTCTCCACCACTCGTTCTCCCCTGTCGCTCACCTCCTATTTCCCCCATCCATCTTCCCACCTCCCAATTACTGTGCTGCTCGCTCTCGACTGCCCTCGGTCACCCTCTCCCTCCCTTCTCTGGTGCTTTTTGGACTATGGTACAAGTTAAATCTCCCCGTGTCTCTCTTGGCCCTCTTTCCATCAGATTGTAATCTCTTCCCTTTCCTCTCTCCCCACAACCGCTCACGGGGCACCGAGATCGTATCAGAAAGCAGGGTCTTCAATCTGAGTTAGCTCGGCCACCACAAACCTTACGAAGCCCATGTATAAACATATTGGGGTCTCTGGCATTTCGCAGCTGTGCCCCACACCTGCGTGCCCTGTTAAAGCAAGGTGGTAGGTGGCATCACAAAGGTAGATTAATAGGAGGACACATTGGTCCACAAAGTCAGCCTCGATTGCTCCGAGAGGGAAGGATCGACACGAATAGGTAAATCCTTAAAAGCCCATAACCCGACGACGTTCTTTAATCCACCCTCCTCCACTCTGTCCCTCCCTCCATTCTACAGGCGACCCCACTCCCTCCTCCACTCACCCCCTGCGGCGCTTTCCGTAATTACAGGCGAAGGTCACCACGTGGGTCGGCGAGGGAGGGGATCGGAGGGGAGGGCGCGCGAGTTAGAGTTAAACATCACCGTCAAGACTCGGGAGATCTGTAACTCGCTGTACACCAAAGGTAGCACCGATTGATGGCCATGCACACGGACAACCAGGAATATAAAAATCATGGACATGGACAACCAGGAATATAAAAATCATGGACAACCAGGAATATAAAAATCATGCACATGGACAACCAGGAATATAAAAATCATGCAAATGGACAACCAGGAATATAAAAATCATGCACATGGCCAACCAGGAATATAAAAAGCATGGACAACCCGGAATATAACAATCATGCAAATGGACAACCAGGAATATAAAAATCATGGACAACCAGGAATATAAAAATCATGGACAACCATGGATATAAAAATCATGGACCACCAGGAATATAAAAATCATGGACAACCAGGAATATAAAAATCATGGACAACCAGTAATATAAAAATCATGGACAACCAGGAATATAAAAAGCATGGACAACCCGGAATATAACAATCATGCAAATGGACAACCAGGAATATAAAAATCATGGACAACCAGGAATATAAAAATCATGGACAACCATGGATATAAAAATCATGGACCACCAGGAATATAAAAATCATGGACAACCAGGAATATAAAAATCATGGACAACCATGGATATAAAAATCATGGACCACCAGGAATATAAAAATCATGGACAACCAGGAATATAAAAATCATGGACAACCAGGAATATAAAAATCATGGACAACCAGGAATATAAAAATCATGCAAATGGACAACCAGTAATATAAAAATCATGGACAACCAGGAATATAAAAATCATGGACCACCAGGAATATAAAAATCATGGACAACCAGGAATATAAAAATCATGGACAACCAGTAATATAAAAATCATGGACAACCAGGAATATAAAAAGCATGGACAACCCGGAATATAACAATCATGCAAATGGACAACCAGGAATATAAAAATCATGGACAACCAGGAATATAAAAATCATGGACAACCATGGATATAAAAATCATGGACCACCAGGAATATAAAAATCATGGACAACCAGGAATATAAAAATCATGGACAACCAGGAATATAAAAATCATGGACAACCATGGATATAAAAATCATGGACAACCAGGAATATAAAAATCATGGACAACCATGGATATAAAAATCATGGACAACCAGGAATATAAAAATCATGCAAATGGACAACCAGTAATATAAAAATCATGGACAACCAGGAATATAAAAATCATGGACAACCAGGAATATAAAAATCATGGACAACCAGTAATATAAAAATCATGGACAACCAGTAATATAAAAATCATGGACAACCAGGAATATAAAAATTATGCACAACCAGGAATATGAAAATCATGCAAATGGACAACCAGTAATATAAAAATCATGCACATAGACAACCAGGAATATGAAAATTATGGACAACCAGGAATATAAAAATTATGGACAACCAGGAATATATAAATTATGGACAACCAGGAATATAAAAATTATGGACAACCAGGAATATAAAAATTATGGACAACCAGGAATATAAAAATCATGGACAACCAGGAATATAAAAATTATGGACAACCAGGAATATAAAAATCATGCACATAGACAACCAGCAATATAAAAATCATGCAAATGGACAACCAGGAATATAAGAATCATGGACAACCAGGAATATAAAAATTATGGACAACCAGGAATATAAAAATTATGGACAACCAGGAATATAAAAATTATGGACAACCAAGAATATAAAAATTATGGACAACCAGGAATATAAAAATTATGGACAACCAGTAATATAAAAATCATGGACAACCAGGAATATAAAAATCATGGACAACCAGGAATATAAAAATGATGGACAACCAGGAATATAAAAATCATGCACATAGACAACCAGCGATATAAAAATCATGGACAACCAGGAATATAAAAATCATGCACATAGACAACAAGGAATATAAAAATCATGCAAATGGACAACCAGGAATATAAAAATCATGGACAACCAGGAATATAAAAATTATGGACAACCAGGAATATAAAAATTATGGACAACCAGGAATATAAAAATTATGGACAACCAAGAATATAAAAATTATGGACAACCAGGAATTTAAAAATTATGGACAACCAGGAAAATAAAAATTATGGACAACCAGGAATATAAAAATCATGCACATAGACAACCAGCAATATAAAAATTATGGACAACCAGGGATATAAAAATCATGCACATAGACAACCAGGAATATAAAAATCATGGACAACCAGGAATAGAATCATGGACAACCAGGAATATAAAAATCATGCAAATGGACAACCAGTAATATAAAAATCATGGACAACCAGGAATATAAAAATTATGGACAACCAGGAATATAAAAATCATGGACAACCAGGAATATAAAAATCATGGACAACCAGGAATATAAAAATCATGGACAACCAGGAATATAAAAATTATGGACAACCAGGAATATAAAAATCATGGACAACCAGTAATATAAAAATCATGGACAACCAGGAATATAAAAATCATGGACAACCAGGAATATAAGAGTCATGGACAACCAGGAATATAAAAATCATGGACAACCAGGAATATAAAAATTATGGACAACCAGGAATATAAAAATCATGCAAATGGACAACCAGGAATATAAAAATCATGGACAACCAGTAATATAAAAATCATGGACAACCACGAATATAAAAATCATGGACAACCAGGAATATAAAAATCATGCAAATGGACAACCACGAATATAAAAATCATGGACAACCAGGAATATAAAAATCATGGACAACCAGTAATATAAAAATCATGGACAACCACGAATATAAAAATCATGGACAACCAGTAATATAAAAATCATGGACAACCAGTAATATAAAAATCATGGACAACCACGAATATAAAAATCATGGACAACCAGGAATATAAAAATCATGCAAATGGACAACCACGAATATAAAAATCATGGACAACCAGTAATATAAAAATCATGGACAACCACGAATATAAAAATCATGGACAACCAGGAATATAAAAATCATGGACAACCAGTAATATAAAAATCATGGACAACCACGAATATAAAAATCATGGACAACCACGAATATAAAAATCATGGACAACCAGGATTATAAAAATCATGCACACCCGAATCATGCCCCCTCCCCCCAGCCCCAGCCGATACACCTCCTCAGACCCCAATTTATCGAATGCCTTAAACAAACATTGGTACATCACGGGTGAAATGGCGTACGATTATGTCCTGTGTCTGACATGGACCTCACTCACCTGTGGCCGTGATACATCGGTTACCTGACTTTAATACTGTCTGTGCAAAACTTCGGCGACGAGTCGTGTGATTGACGTCATGAGGTATAAAAGGGCACGAATGTCATTGTGACGCTCACGGACTACAAAAGAGCATTAATGAGAGTGACGTGACTGACGTCACGCTTTTTAAGACGTCATCGTGATGGCGCGTGGAGTGCGCCCGGCGAGTCATGGCGGGAGCTTTGGACTCCCAAGAAAGACGGTCACTCTAGTTGGCGACGGGAAATGTCGATCACCTGACGAGGGCACGTGACCGTGCTCTGGATGACGAGGGAGTCACGTGGCTGTCCTGTGGAGTCCCATGCGGTGAAATCGATGATATCTATCTATAATTCCAGTAATCTCTGTGTGTGTGTGTGTCTGTCTGTCTGTCTGTATGTATGTATGCGACCGCTGTTTCTCGACAACTACCGGTCCGATATACTTGAAACTTGCCAGGTATATTGCTGGGGACCCGAGGATGTGCCTTTTCAAGGTTTGAAATTAATCGGACAAGTGGTTCCCAAGGTATGGTCACCGTACTCGCAAGCCGTTCGCTTTGGCTTTGCGAATGGACCAAACCATTTCATGTAAATAGAGGGGGGGGGGGGGGGGGGTTCTGTGGTCGTTGCGAATGGACCAAACCATTTCATGTAAATAGAGGGGGGGGGGGTTCTGTGGTCGTTACTGAATACTGCCACGTGGTTTCAAAGTTTTTTTTTGTTGTTGTTGTTTGCACACATGTTTTTTTGCACGCACGTACGGGCGTGCCCGTACGTGCGGGCACGCCCTAGTATATTTAATAACGACGAGCGTTTCACTCTGGGTACAGGTGATGGCTTTCTTCGGTACTCTTGAAACACCTGTGCTTCTGCCTTGTACATGTGGTGAGGATGAGATCCGTTCAACTGAGGTATCCGGTTCCTGGTAATTACTGAAATTGACATTTATTACTTGCGAAATCGAAGATTTTTCAAGTATATTGGTCGGGTGCGTTTGTGGTTCTGTCCGTTTGTCTGTCTGTTTGTTTGTCACCGGCCTACAGGTCACAATTCTAAACCGATCGTCACAAAACTTCACCAAGTTGTATAGGTCGTCCCAATTGAGAAGCCTATTGATTTTGAGGTCAAAGGTCATCTGGAGGTCAAATTTCTAAAATCGCCATTTTAAATCCGATTGACTCGAAAATTGAACAGCATTTGTATATTGAGCCACTACATCGGGAAATGAACTATTTTTGAGGTCAAAAGGTCAAAGGTCAACTCAAGGTCAACCTTCCAAAATCATCATTTTTCATCTGAAAAATCGTCGCTTTTCTTCCTGTCGACCCGAGCTTTGATCAAGATTGTCAATTTTAATCTTGATGAAATGGACAATTTGCTGTATCAATGGAATTTTTTTCTTGGGGTGGGGGAGGAGGGGGCGGATTTTGCAAGTATCGTTCTCCGCATGACGTCTTCTTGTTTGTCTCTTTGTTTGTCACTGGCCTACAGGTCACAATTCTAAACCGATCGTCACTAAACTTTACCAAGTTGTATAGGTCGTCCCAATTGAGAAGCCTATTGTTTTTGGGGTCAAAAGGTCAACATGGGCCAAAGGTCACCACTTTGCCAAATTTTTAAAATCCTCGATTTTCATCCGATTGGCTTGAAATTTGAAGAGGACTTGCATATCTGGTCACTGAATTCAACCACCAAGTATATTTGAGGTCAACTTAGGCCAAAAGGTCAACATAGGCCAAATTTCTAAAATCCTCAATTTTCATCCGATTGACTTGACATTTGAAGAGGACTTGCATATCTGGTCACTGAATTTAACCACCAAGTATATTTGAGGTCAACATAGGCCAAAAGGTCAACATAGGCCGAATTTCTAAAATCACCAATTTTCACTTGATTGACTTGAAATTCTAAGAGGATTTACAGATATGGTCACTGAATTCAACCACCAACTATTTTTGAGGTCAACATAGGCCAAAAGGTCAACATAGGCCAAGTTTTTAAAACCCTCAATTTTCATCCAATTGACTTGAAAATTGAACAGCATTTGCACATTGAGTCACTAAATAGGGAAACTAACTATTTTTGAGGTCAAAAGGTCAAAGGTCAACTCAAGGTTAACCTTACAAAATCATCATTTTTCATCTGAAAAATCGTCGCTTTTCTTCCTGTCGACCCGAGCTTTGATCAAGATTGTCAATTTTAATCTTGATGAAATGGACAATTTGCTGTATCAATGGAATTTTTTTCTTGGGGTGGGGGAGGAGGGGGCGGATTTTGCAAGTATCGTTCTCCGCATGACGTCTTCTTGTTTGTCTCTTTGTCACTGGCCTACAGGTCACAATTCTAAACCGATCGTCACTAAACTTTACCAAGTTGTATAGGTCGTCCCAATTGAGAAGCCTATTGTTTTTGGGGTCAAAAGGTCAACATGGGCCAAAGGTCACCACTTTGCCAAATTTTTTAAATCCTCGATTTTCATCCGATTGGCTTGAAATTTGAAGAGGACTTGCATATCTGGTCGCTGAATTCAACCACCAAGTATATTTGAGGTCAACTTAGGCCAAAAGGTCAACATAGGCCAAATTTCTAAAATCCTCAATTTTCATCCGATTGACTTGACATTTGAAGAGGACTTGCATATCTGGTCACTGAATTCAACCACCAAGTATATTTGAGGTCAACATAGGCCAAAAGGTCAACATAGGCCGAATTTCTAAAATCACCAATTTTCACTTGATTGACTTGAAATTCTAAGAGGATTTACAGATATGGTCACTGAATTCAACCACCAACTATTTTTGAGGTCAACATAGGCCAAAAGGTCAACATAGGCCAAGTTTTTAAAACCCTCAATTTTCATCCAATTGACTTGAAAATTGAACAGCATTTGCACATTGAGTCACTAAATAGGGAAACTAACTATTTTGAGGTCAAAAGGTCAAAGGTCAACTCAAGGTTAACCTTACAAAATCATCATTTTTCATCTGAAAAATCGTCGCTTTTCTTCCTGTCGACCCGAGCTTTGATCAATATTGTCAATTTTAATCTTGATGAAATGGACAATTTGCTGTATCAATGGAATTTTTTTCTTGGGGGTGGGGGGCGGATTTTGCAAGTATCGTGCTCCGCATGACGTCTTCTTGTTTATTTATTTGTGGTGGAATTTCGATCACTCCTCTCCCCTCCCTGCAACACCTCCACCGACTCCTCCACTTCTATCACCTACACTCCAAACCTGCTTTACCTGCAAACCCCACTACAACTTGTTCCACTCCCCTACATTCTGTCCTTTCTTAATTCTCTGATCATCCTCACTCTTCTTCTTCTTTTATTTTTTCTCAATTGAGCGCATCCCTGTGCTTATGTCATATATAGATGGCCCTCTCAATCTAATGCTGAACAAACTGAGTTATTGAGAGGTTGATGAACGAGGGAGTTCTGAAGAGACCAGGCTAGAAGGAGGGTGGAGGCCCATACTGATGGAAGAACATCGGCACTTCGATAAGACGTGAACCCTCGCACGACCGAGAACCAATCCCGGAGAGGTCGTCACTCAGTCAGTTTGGGTCCTGATCCCACTGAAACCCGTCACTCCGTTAATTTAGGGCCCTGATCCCACTGAAACCCATCACTCGGTCAATTAGGGCCCTGATCCAACTGAAACCCGTCACCCCGTCAATTACGGCCCTGATCCCACTGAAACCTGTCACTCCGTCTTGGGGCAATGACCCCACTGAAACCGGTCACTCCGTCTTGGGGCTCTATTCCCACTGAAACCCGTCACTCCGTCTTGGGAAAATGATCCCACTGAAACCTGTCACTCCGTTTTGGGGCACAGATCCCGGTTTCAGTGGGATCATTTCCCCAAGACGGAGTGACGGGTTTCAGTGGGATCATTGCCCCAAGACGGAGTGACGGGTTTCAGTGGGATCATTGCCCCAAGACGGCGTGACGGGTTTCAGTGGGATCCGTGCCCCAACACGGAGTACCATGTTTCAGTGGGATAATTTCCCCCAAGACGGAGTGAGGGGTTTCAGTGGGGTCATTGCCCCAACATGGAGTACCAGGTTTCAGTGGGATCCGTGCCCCAACACGGAGTACCAGGTTTCAGTGGGATCATTTCCCCAAGACGGAGTGAGGGGTTTCAGTGGGGTCATTGCCCCAAGACACTGCAACCGGTACTCCGTCATAGGGCACTAATCCGTCTTGGGGCAATGACCCCACTGAAACCCGTCACTCCGTGTTGGGGCAAAGACCCCACTGAAACCCGTCACTAAGTCTTGGGGCAATGACCCCACTGAAACCTGGTACTCCGTGTTGGGGCAATGATCCCACTGAAACCCGGTACTCCAAGCCCCCACGGGAATCGAACCCATCATCAGTCAGGGAAATGCATCCCACCACCAAACACGTCTTGAAAGTTCTAAGGCTTACCTGAAAAACACCTGTGCCTGTACCTGTACAAAGATAACAAGCCGGTCGCCAACTGGGCGTCCTCCGTCGTGCGAAGTCCTTCCTTGGCACACCTGAGCTCCTCACCACATACAAGGCTTTCATCCGCAGCTCAATGGAATACTGTTCCCCCCTCTGGGCCGGTGCACCTGCCTCACACCTAGCTCGGCCTCACGCTGTTGAAGCCAAAGCTTTCATAATCATTGGAATCTCCTGCGATGAAGCTAAATCCAAGGGCCTTCCACTCGCTCACCGCAGGCAGGTTGGTGGTCTTTCTGTCTTCTACCGACTCCTCTCTGGCCTTGCTCCCCCAGCTCTCTCTGTGCCCTGACCCCAAATATTCCTACAGGTCGCACAAGATCTGCCAGCAACCCTCTTATGGTTAAACTGCCAAAATCAAGGCTCTCTGCTCACCTTCACTCTTTCATTCCCCTTTCTCCCACCTCTGGAACAAACTCCCCCACTCCCTTCAATCCCACTCCTCCCTCCAGGTCTTTAAAACAGCTGTTCACCACCATCCAAAACCTTGATCTTTTCTACCCCTGCTAATTCACCCAAGATCCACTTTTTCGAAATTCCAACTTCTTTCCTGGAAGTCGTTGCAGTGTCCATATGTTTTATACCTCTCCCACCTCCCCCCAAGCCCTCTCCCTCCCACATTTCTCTCGATATCCCTGCTCTCAAATGTTGTGTTTGTGTCCTTCCCCCTCTCTCCCCATCTTGTCAACCGCTCCCCTTGTTTTGTGTTTTATGTGTCGGTTTGACTTTTTGTGTGATTAATGTTAGCTCTTTCACGAGCCTCGATCTTGTATACAAAAAGAAAGAAAGTGAATGTACTCTTCAGGACGTGTAACTCGATCACACAATTATGGAGAACCTCCCACAGTCCCCTCTCCACCCTAAGTTCCTCTCCCTTTGAGGTTAAAGCCAAAAGTCTGATACTGTAGCGGTTACCGCTGGATGTACATAATCGCCTTGCACCGGCCAGAACACGGCCAGACGCGCCTCTCCCGGGCATGCCCGGACTCACTGTTCCCGGGCACGCCCGAACCTCCCGGGCACGCCCGGTCTCGTCTTTCCCGGGCATGCCCGCTCTCGCCTTTCCAGGGCTCGCCCAGAGCGTCCGGGCATGCCCGCTATCGCCTTTCCAGGGCTCGCCCAGAGCGTCCGGGCATGCCCGCTATCGCCTTTCCAGTGCTCGCCCAGAGCGCCCGGGCACGCCCAGCCTCGACTTGCCAGGCCGCAGCCAAACACGCCCGGGCAGGTCCAGACTCGCCTTTCCAAGGCTCGCCCTTGACACCCGGGCATGCCCGGTATAGCTTTTGCCGGGCAAACTTCCCGACATAAATGTGTATATATATTGTTGCCCGAAAAACGGGCTTGTCAGAATACCTGAGCTGTTTTGTTTCAATAAAGCAACTCGGACGAATTCCGTCTTTGGTCGCGTCAATTCTTTCGACTCGCGTTGGAGCGCAGCTCCTTCATTGGTGACCTACCGACATGGATACAGCAGTGACGCTTAAACTGCCTACCTTCTGGGAGACTCACGCGGCTGTTTGGTTCGCCCAGGCGGACTCCCAGTTCGCCCTGCGAGGCATCACCGCGGACGACACCCGCTTCCACCATGTTGTGGCGGCGCTCGGTTCCACCACCGCGGCCCGCGCCTTGAGCCTCCTCCAGCACCCGCCGGCTGCTGACAAATACGACGCGCTGAAGACGCTCCTCCTCGGCGCTTTCGCCCTCTCACCGGCAGCACGCGCACGGCGCCTGCTTGAGCTGCCCGAGCTCGGCGACACGCGCCCGTCCGAGCGCATGGACTATATGCTCTCGTTGCTCGGCGAGCACTCTCCGGCATTCCTGTTCCGGGAGCTGTTCCTCCGTCAGCTGCCTAACCCGGTACGCCTCGCCCTGGCTAGCACGTTGATCACGGATTCCCGCGCCCTCGCCAGGGAAGCCGATAAGATCTCCTCGGCGGGCCAGCACATCGGCGCGGTTACCTGGAGCCCGCCGCCGTCCGAGGCGACGCCCGAGCGCCCTGCGCGGTTGGAGGCCGAACTGCCGGTGCAACTGGCGGCCGCCACGCCGCACCGCCCGCTTCCGACACGACGGCCGGGGCCTCCACCTGACCGGGCGTGGTGTTATTACCACGCCAGGTTCGGACACAAGGCTCGGACGTGCCGGCCCCCGTGCACTTTCGGCAGGTCGGGAAACGGCCGGGCCGGCGTTCATTCCCAGCCATGAGCGCCGGCCACTCGGGCAACTTGCTGTTTATTCGGGACAAAGCGTCTGGACGGCGTTTCCTGTGCGACACCGGCGCCCAACTGAGCGTCATACCTGCCTCCGAGCAGGACAGGCTGGACGCAGTTTGCGGCCCCTCTTTGGTCGCTGCTAATGGCTCGGCCATACGCACTTTCGGCCCACGCGTCGTCACCCTCTGCTTCGGCAGCCAGCGCTTTGAATGGACTTTCGTTACCGCCAGCGTCCCCGTGGCTTTGCTGGGCGCCGACTTCCTCTGCGCGCACGGGCTGCTGGTCGACGTCAAACGACGTCGCCTTGTCCACGCCGAGACCTTCAGCTCCCTGGCGTGCACAATGAGCAGCTCCGCGCCGACCGAACTGGCGTGCGCCCTCCCGGCAACGAACGAGTTCGCTCGCCTGCTTGTGGAATTCCCGGCCCTCACGCGGCCGACGTTTTCGGCCGTCGCGGTGCGGCACGGGATCGAGCACCACATACCCACTACGGGCCCGCCGGTCTACGCCAGGGCCCGCCGCCTCGACCCAGCCAAGCTCGCCGTGGCAAAGGCCGAATTCGACGCGTTGGAGCACCTCGGCATCGTGCGGCGCTCCGATAGCGCGTGGGCCTCGCCACTGCACATCGTGCCAAAGCCGGGGGGTGGATGGCGCCCGTGTGGCGACTACCGCCGTCTCAATGACGCTACCACCCCCGACAGGTACCCGATCCCGCATATTCAGGACTTTTCCGCCCGTTTGGCGGGACGGGTCATCTTTTCGAAAATTGACCTGATACGGGGCTACCACCAGGTACCTGTCCGGGCGGCCGACGTCCCGAAGACGGCCGTCATCACGCCGTTCGGCCTGTTCGAATTTTTGCGGATGCCGTTTGGCCTCAAGAACGCGGCCCAGGCGTTCCAGCGCTTGATGGACGGCGTGCTGCGCGACCTGCCGTTTCTTTTCGTCTATCTGGACGACATCCTCGTCGCCAGCACGTCCCGCGCCGAGCACCTCCTCCACCTCCGAACACTGTTCGGTCGCCTCAGCGAGCACGGCTTAATTGTCAACCCGGTCAAATGCCACTTCGGCGCGACGACCGTTGACTTTTTGGGCCACCGCATCACCAAGACCGGGGCCGTGCCGCTGCCGACCAAGGTCGAGGCCATCACCACGTTCCCGCGTCCCCGTTCCATCAAGGCCCTCCAAGAGTTCCTCGGCATGGTGAATTTTTATCACCGATTCGTGCCCCGCGCTGCTCAGCTCATGCGGCCCCTTTACGAGGCCCTCCGGGGCAAGCCGGCCAAGCATGACATTGTTTGGTCCGCGGCCATGGACGCGGCCTTCGCCAGTGCCAAACGGGCCCTCGCCGACGCAACGCTGCTGGCTCACCCGGTGCTCAACGCGCCCATCGCCCTCACTACGGACGCCTCCAACTACGCGGTGGGCGCCGTCCATGAGCAATGGGTGGACGGGGTTTGGCAGCCACTCGCTTTTTTCAGCCGGCAACTCCGGCCGAACGAGTTAAACTACAGCACGTTCGACCGCGAGCTGCTCGGGCTATTCCTGGCCGTTCGCCATTTCCGACACCTCCTGGAGGGCCGCCCGTTCACGGCTTTCGTCGACCACAAGCCGTTGGTCTACGCAATGGCTAAGGTCACGGAGCCGTGGTCGGCCCGCCAGCAGCGCCACCTCTCCGCCGTGTCGGAGTTCACCACGGACATCCAGCACGTCGCCGGCAAAGACAACGCCGTGGCCGACTGCCTTTCGCGGGCCAGCGCGAACGCGGTCCACCTCGGCGTGGACTTCACGCTCATGGCGGCCGACCAGACCACCGACGCCTCGGTGCAGGCACTCCGCGTGGCGGACACGGGCCTCCGCCTGGCCAACATCCCCTTCGCGGGCACCGTCCTGCTCTGCGACGTCTCCCAGGGCCAGCCTCGCCCCATCGTGCCCGTTTCCTGGCAGCGCCGCATCTTCGCCTCCATCCACGGCCTTTCTCACCCGGGCCGGAAAGCTTCTCAGAAGCTGGTGTCGGCGCGTTTCGTCTGGCACGGCCTTCGACGAAACATCCGCGACTGGGCCAATGCCTGCACGGCCTGCCAGCGAGCCAAGGTCCACCGCCACACCCAGGCCCCGCTGGCACCTTTCGCCGTGCCTGAACGGCGTTTCGACCACGTCCACGTGGACCTGGTGGGTCCCCTGCCCCCCTCGCGGGGGTTCACCCACCTGCTCACCATGGTGGACAGGACCACCAGGTGGCCGGAGGCCGTGCCCCTCACCTCCACCACCACCGCCGACGTGGCGCAGGCGTTCATCGCCACCTGGGTCGCACGCTTCGGCGCACCAGCGGACATCTCGTCCGACCGCGGCCCACAGTTCACGTCTGAGCTTTGGGGCGCGGTCGCCCGTTCGTTGGGGGTCACGCTGCACCGCACCACGGCCTACCACCCCCAAGCCAATGGGTTGTGCGAGCGGTTTCACCGCTCCATGAAGGCCGCACTCATGGCCGGCCTTCAGGACGACGGTTGGGCCGACCGGCTGCCGTGGGTCCTTTTGGGCCTTCGCACGGCCCCCAAGGAAGACCTCCAGGCGTCCGCCGCCGAGCTCGTCTACGGCCAGCCACTCCGCGTCCCGGGCGAATTCGTGCCTGACGCTACCAGTCCCTGGTCCGCCGCTCGCCAACGCTCGGACCTCCAGGAGGCCGCCCGACGATTTGCCCCCGTGCCGACGTCTCGCCACGGTGGCCCCCAGTCCTACGTCCCCCCGGCGCTTCGCACAGCGGAGTACGTCTTTGTGCGTAATGACGCGCACCGGGGGCCACTCCGGCCGCCGTACGACGGGCCCTTCCGGGTCCTGCGACGGGGCGACAAGTCTTTCATCGTCGACTTCGGCGGCCGGCCGGACCGGATTTCTGTGGACCGCCTCAAACCGGCGCACATGGACGTCGACCGACCACCACGGTTGGCCCTTCCTCCGCGGCGAGGCCGCCCCCCGTCCACAGTCCCCCCCGCTCGACCACCCACCACCACGTCAGACCCCTCCCCACGACCCTCCAGGGGTCGCTTCGGCCGGGTCATCCGGACCCCCCTTAAATTGACCCTGCCGGTGCAGGTCGATTCTGGAGGGGCGTGTGTAGCGGTTACCGCTGGATGTACATAATCGCCTTGCACCGGCCAGAACACGGCCAGACGCACCTCTCCCGGGCATGCCCGGACTCACTGTTCCCGGGCACGCCCGAACCTCCCGGGCACGCCCGGTCTCGTCTTTCCCGGGCATGCCCGCTCTCGCCTTTCCAGGGCTCGCCCAGAGCGTCCGGGCATGCCCGCTATCGCCTTTCCAGGGCTCGCCCAGAGCGTCCGGGCATGCCCGCTATCGCCTTTCCAGGGCACGCCCAGAGCGTCCGGGCATGCCCGCTATCGCCTTTCCAGGGCTCGCCCAGAGCGTCCGGGCATGCCCGCTATCGCCTTTCCAGTGCTCGCCCAGAGCGCCCGGGCACGCCCAGCCTCGACTTGCCAGGCCGCAGCCAAACACGCCCGGGCAGGTCCAGACTCGCCTTTCCAAGGCTCGCCCTTGATACCCGGGCATGCCCGGTATAGCTTTTGCCGGGCAAACTTCCCGACATAAATGTGTATATATATTGTTGCCCGAAAAACGGGCTTGTCAGAATACCTGAGCTGTTTGGTTTCAATAAAGCAACTCGGACGAATTCCGTCTTTGGTCGCGTCAATTCTTTCGACTCGCGTTGGAGCGCAGCTCCTTCAATACGTCATTATTACCTGAACATCCCACACCTGGCTTTGTCTATTTTACAAACCGCAACACAATCGTGTTCGTGAAGGACTTGCTTCGACAGCATGGAGTCCTGTTTTGAACGGGAGAAGAGATTCACGAGTCAAGGATCGTTATGATGACGCATTAATAAAAATGACGTCATCATTTTAGCACGAAGGTGGGGATTGTGCTCATTGTCTGTAAAGTTTGAACACGGATGAAATCGCCATTAAAACCTTTCCCAGCTTCTCATCCCTCACGAATCCACCAATGGAGCTTCGCTGCGGACGATAAACAATTAATTACATTATTTGTAATTATAATTTCACCTTTTTTTTTTTTACAATAAAGGTTATCTTGTCGCAACGTGCGTGACATCCCCCTTTAACAATCCAGGTCACAAACAGCACCTGCAATTAGGCTAAATCCACTTACTGACGTCACAGGGACCACAAAACTATGGCGTCTTCTTCGTTGTGTTTGTGCCAATCCCGAGGAAACAGAGTGAAGGATAGAGAGGTGGTGTTTGTGCGATGGAAACGGTAATGCGTGCTCTGTGGACAGATTGTACGAACGTACAGTGCGGAACACCTCTAATACAGTGCGGACAACTTATCGTACAATGCGGGCCACCTTTAGTACAGTGTGGGCCACCTTTTGTACAGTGTGGACCACCCCGCGTAAAGCGCAGACCACCTCTAATTCAGTGAGGACAACCTCTAATGCAGTGCGGACAACTTCTAGTACAGTGTGGACCACCTTTACTTTTAGTACAGTGCGGACCACCTCAAGTACATTGTGGACCACCTTTACTTTTAGTACAGTGTGGACCACCTCTAGTGCAGTGCAGACCACCTCTAGTACAGTGCGGACCACCTTTTGTACAGTGTGGACCACCCCGCGTAAAGCGCAGACCACCTCTAATGCAGTGTGGACAACTTCTAGTACAGTGTGGACCACCTCTAGTGCAGTGCAGACCACCTCTAGTACAGTGCAGACCACCTTTAGTACAGTGTGGGCCCCCTTTTGTACAGTGTGGACCACCCCGCGTAAAGCGCAGACCACATCTAATGCAGTGAGGACAACCTCTAATGCAGTGCGGACAACTTCTAGTACAGTGTGGACCACCTTTACTTTTAGTACAGTGTGGACCACCTCTAGTGCAGTGCAGACCACCTCTAGTACAGTGTGGGCCACCTTTTGTACAGTGTGGACCACCCCGCGTAAAGCGCAGACCACCTCTAATGCAGTGAGGACAACCTCTAATGCAGTGCAGACCACCTCAAGTACATTGTGGACCACCTTTAATTTTAATAGTGTGGACCACCACTAATGCAGTGCGGACACCTTTTGTACAGTGCGGACCACCTTTAGTACAGTATGGTAATGTGGTAATGAATCTGTCCACATAACAGGTGGTCCGCACTGCCTCTAATACAGTGCGGACCACCTTTAGTACAGTGCAGACCACCTTTAGTAAAGTGCAGACTACCTTTAGTACAGTGTGTCCAGCTTCTAGTACAGTTTGGCCAGCCTCTGGTAAAGTGTGGACCGTATTTGGTACAGTATGGACTACCTCTAGTCAGTGTGCACTACCTCTAGTCAGTGTGGACTACCTCTAGTACAGTGCGGACCACTTCTAGTACAGTGTTGACCTTTAGTACAGTGCAGACCACCTTTAGTACAGTGTGTACCACCTTTACTTTTAGTTCGGTGCGGCCCGCCTCTAGTACAGTGCGACCAGCCTTTGGTACAGTGTGCCCCATCTTTAATACTGTCCGGACTGCCTCTAGTACAGTGCGGACCACCTCTGGTACAGTGCAGACTGCCTTTATTACAGTGCGGCTACCTCTGTAGTACAGTGAGTCTGTCGATGAGGTATTAACGGATGATTGTACAGTGACGTGTACGGTATAAACTGCGGTTTTGTTTGAATTAAAACATGAAGGCGTTCAATACAGTAGGGCCTACAGGTACAGTACCATGGACATTTTGAACAATAGGAAAGGTATGCTTGTGTGGGAGGGTTGGAGGAGATGGTGAATGGTGGGGGTTTAAAGGGGTGGGGAGGGGAAGGTAGGACTGACAATTCGTCTCTGAGATTTGGAGGGAATTTCACTTCATCATCTCACGGAGGACAGCGGGGAAGTAATCATGTGTGTAGCCTACGTGTATGCGTATGTACGTGTACGTGTGTGTGTATGTACATGTATGTGTGTGTACGTGTATGTGTGTGTGTATGTACGTGTATACGTATGTACGTGTACGTGTGTGTATGTGTGTATATGTATGTGTATACTGTATATATATGTGTGTGTGTGTGTGTGTGTGTGTGTGTTTGTGTATATATGTGTGTGTGTGTGTGTGTGTGTGTGTGTGTGTGTGTGTGTGTGTGTGTGTGTGTGTGTGTGTGTGTGTGTGTTTGTGTATGTGTGTGTGTGTTTGTGTATATATGTGTGTGTGTGTGTGTGTGTTTGTGTATATGTGTGTGTGTGTGTGTGTGTGTGTGTGTGTGTGTGTGTGTGTGTGTGTGTGTGTGTGTGTGTGTGTGTGTGTGTGTGTATATATATATATTGTTGCGGATATGGGACTTGGCCTCAATATCCGCTTGTAAATACTCCCCTATTTCCCCAATACTCCCCAACTATCCCCAATCCCCCATTCCCTAGTCCCATTGCCTGTAAATAACACTCTGTAGAACCGACCTTCCCCTTTTTCCCCCATTAAATGTCGTGCCCAGGTCCACCGCATCTCACGTAGACAACTTTCGGACATCTTGCTAGTTATTCTTAGTCTATGTCAGTTAAGGACTCGTTTCCATTAATTCTGACTCTTCGTTGCACCAGAATGTGATTGTATGGCACCAGTAGTGAGTTTAGGACCTCCCCTTACCTCCTCCCATCTTCCCCATGCAACAACAACAACTACAACAACAACTACAACAACAACTACAACAACAGAGGGGCGCGGCGCGGCGTGCGGGGAGTGTGCGTCCTCACACCGGCGTGGTTAGCCGCCATTGCCCATGCGCTCCACGGGGTTCCCACGAAGGGGCTGGCTGTCAGCTCCTCGTCAGGGGCGGAGCCAGTAACCCCCCCCCCCCGCACCCAATAAGAAGGGCGGACCGATTCCATCTGGGGCGGAGCTAACTAGCCGAGGGCGTGTCACTCCCCGCCGGATATACACAGCCACTTACCGGACGTGACGTCAGATGCGCCCCCAGCTTGGAGAAAGAACGTGACCTTCCAGCGCTGAGTGAGACCTCCCGTATCTTTGGACTGGACCGGGTCGATTCTGTCCTTGAGCCAAGAGTGCACCTTGAGCCATCGACTACCCGCTTTCCTTGCCATCAATCCCCGTGTGAGTCAGTTTTTGTCCCGTTTATCTGTGGTCTGTCGGGAATAAGATAAGTGTGTCTAAGTGCCTGTCTTTCTATGCTGTCCCTCTTGTCGTTGTAATCTGACCTTCCGCCCTAATATAACCTCCTCCGGAGGTCTTGAGAACTGAACCCTTGGTGTCGTGTCATTTTAATCCAGCCGTTGTGTCTTTTCCATCATTGATTTAGCATAGCGCGACTTAGTCAACGTTCGAGCATAATCGGGTAACTTGTGCGGACACGGCGGCCATTCCGCTCGGCCCACCATAACATCAAAGTCGTGTCTGTAACAATTGGTGTCAGGAGTGTCGGATTCGAACCTGGGACTAAATTTATTAGGCCCAAATTTTGGAACACCAATTGTACCACTAGGGTAACAATTGGTGTTGGGGAGGTAGAATTCGATTCGGAGCGCGTTTCCCGCGCTCGAAATTATAACGGCGAAATTTGAATTTGTTTTACGAAGATAAAAACCCGAATTTTGAAAGTCGCGCTATGGCGGATCAAGACAGCTGGGGTCCGGTAGGGGAGAGTGAGGCAGGGTCGGTCCAGGATCAAATTGAGGGACGTGAGGAGAGCGAAGCAGCGAGGGTAGCAGACGCGCAAAATGGCGCCTCGCTGGTCACCGCGCCCGCGACCGTGGCAGCGCCCCTGGTGGATTCGAACCTTTTCATGTTGCAAATGAGGGCCCTTATGGAACAAATGGGTGAGCAATTGGGAGACCAAATTAGAGGTTTGAAAAGCCAAATGGGGGTAATGAGGGACGAAGCGAGGGGTACCGGTGAGGGGTTAGACAATAATTTTAAGGGTTTAGACAAGAAATTTGGGAAGTTAGACGACAAATTTGAGGGGTTAGACAATAATTTTAAGGGTTTAGACAAGAAATTTGGGAAGTTAGACGACAAATTTGAGGGGTTAGACAACGGGATAAAAGAGGTGAGAAATGGGTTAATGGGGGTAGAAAACAGAATGGCCGCTCAAGAGAATCAAATGGAAGGGATGCAAAAGGGGTTAGAGGGGGTAGAAAATAGAATGGCTGCCCAGGAGAATCAGATAGAGGGAGTGAAAAATGGGTTAGAGGGGTTAGAAAACAGGATGGAAGGCAAATTGAGGGACATGAGGGACCAAGCGGAAAGGGAAGTTAACCAAATGGGGCAGCAGATAGAGGGGGTCAGAATGGGGGTAGAAACCAAACTGGATGCTCACAGGGAGGAAATGGAGCAGATGAGGGTGGCATCTGGGCAGGAGATGCAAGTGATGGGAGAAGAGATCAGAGGAGGTGTGAGTGAGGAGGTCGGAGGAGTGCGCGAGGAGGTGAGGCACTGTAAGGAGCGCATGGAGAAGGAGGTGAGAAAGGGGACTGTAAAATTACAAGGGGGCATAGAGGACCTGACGCAGGAGGTGGAACAGCTGACGGAGGGACAGACGGAGTTAGTGGAGCAGGTTCAAAGGAACACTGCGGTATTAGGAGGGTTAAAAGCGACACAAAACGACATAAAAAACGACTTGATAGCGACAAAGAGGGAATGTCAGATGGTACGTGAGGGACTGACAACGAGGTTGGACGAGGTGATAGAGGTAATGGAGACGAAGGACCGGCAGGTGAGGACGCACATGGAAACGGTCAAGGTAGCCTTGGAGGACGAGCTTGAGGAGACGTACCGGGGAATAAAAGAGGTGAAGCAGAAATTAGAAGAAGTGGAAGAAGGGGTGAGCGAAATTAAGAAGCGACGGAGAGAGGATAAGAAAGAGATAAAGGAGGAGGTAAAAGAATTGGTCCAAAGTCTGTGTTTGGATCGTGATGATGTGCTCATTAACCGGATGAGGGATTCGCAGGTGATGGAGGAGAAGCGAAGAGGAAGAGGACCCGGTGTAAGTGGTGACCAATACGGTCGTGCGTATGATGCGCCAGGGGATTTAAGAAGCTTGGGGGTCGAGATGGACCCGGGTGTTCGTGAGAGGCCGTTGGTGAAGTGTGCGACAGGTCTGGTGTGCGAAAAAGGAGGTGTGCGAGAAAGTCCGACGCTGGGGTGTGTGAGGAAAAAGTGCGTGCCAAGGAGTGAGGGTGCTGGCGAGAATGAGTCGGTCGTAGCGCGTGTGCGAGGGAGCACATGGAAGCGCGGTGTGGTGAGTGTTACAGAGGGTGTGACGGGAGAGTGTGTGCGAGAAAGGTGTGTGACGGACAGGTGCATGAGGAAAGAGTGCGCTGTCAAGAGTAAGGGTGAGTGCGCTGTCAAGAATGGAGGTGAGAGTAGTGAGAGTGACAAGGAGAGTGAGTTGGTTGTGACAGGTGAGCGAGGATGTACACCTGGGATGGAAGGATGCACACCTGGAATGGTAGAGCGTGAGTGGGAATGCACGCTGGAGTTGGTGGTGAGGCACGTGGTTGGGTGTGCGAATGAGAGCACACCTGTGATTGTCACAGAGGAGGTGACCGAGGAGGGGGCGCGAAGCGGTGTATTGGTGAGGTGTGCGACCAACGAATGTGTGCCAAAGTGTTCGGTGGTCAGGTGTGTGACCAAGGCTGTGAGTGGAATGGGTGTACCTAGGTGTGTAAGGAAAGGTACGAGGAGCATGGAAACGGCTGGATGTGTGAGCAAGGAACGGGCTGCGGGGTGTAAGCGTCAAGGTGAAGCATCGACGTTAGACGGGGTAGAGTTTAGAACGACTTATAGCCGAATCGGGCCCTCGGTGCGTGCTGGGCCTCGCTTTGAACGACCGCGTCCGTGCTCCACTAGGCGGAGCGGGCAGCCCGATAGAAAGGGTCGTCATGGCGACCACTTTTTGTTGAGGCATTCCGGCAGGTCGAGATCGGGACATTGGATGGCTCCACGCCGAGATGGTGCGTGGGATCTCGGCCCGGGTAAGCCCCCGTCCCTGCACCGAGTGCCGGACGCATCCAGCCGCTGGCACAGAACAACCCGCATTCATGGCTTGGCTTTACGAAGCCGGGCTTTGGACAGGAATTGGCGCACCGAGAGGCATTAGTGAGTAGACTGGGTGATGAGGTTAGTGTTTTGGACCCAAAATTAGAGAAAAACTAAATTTGATGATTGGCAAGGGATTGGCAGTAGTGATTGGCAAATTTTTAATTGGTTGAAATTTGATGTGCAAAATTGGTAGTGAGCGATGGGCCCGGTGGGTAAGGGTGGCATCCCTGCCACCCTTCCCATGGTGGGGCAAAGGAGCAATAGTTTATGGGGTGTATGGCAGTGAAAACTAGCCCGGGTGGGTTAGGTTATATTTGTAGGGATCTAGCGAAGATGACATTAGGTAACGTTAAGTTTAGTTAGTGACTGATACCTGTAGTGGGGACGCAGGTAGATTAGTGTGGATGATAATGACGTGGGAGCGCAATAGTTTAAAGGGACGACTGGGAAGCACAAGTTTCAGAAGGGAGTAGTTAGATGAGATGATGCTGTGTGAGAATTGAACAGGTGTGATTGCACAGGTGTGAGAACTGGACAGGTGTGTTGAGCAGTGTATGAGTAATGAGTGTTGTGGATCAGCGCGAATGCGCTTGGGGAGAGAAGAGTGCAGGTGGCACCAGGGGTGAGTGCACAGGTGTGCAACAACAGGTATGGAGAATGGTTGTGTGGAATAAATGGTATGGGATATATGGCGTATTGGGATGGATGGTCGTGGAGTGAGTATGGTGGAAATTGTGGAGTGGAGTGGATGGTGCGAAGGTGTGAATGGGGGAAGAGGGGACCCCCATCACGGATACCCGGGGCGGGTAGTGTAAGTGTTAGGTAGAGGGTATAGGTAAATTGTGGTTGGATATTGGCATTTGTGGTGCGGGTGACAGAATGGTATTGTGGATGGGTGCATTAGTGTCGTGGAAATGGCTGGGCGTGTAGCCTGTTAGTGTGTGTAGTTGGTTGGGCACTCCACCACTGTGAGGATGTCGGCCAGGTGAGGCCGCAGGTGGGCTCTGGGAGCCGATAGTTGTGAGTGGGTGCCTGAGGATCCCGGGTGTGGATCGGGCAGCCCAGTGCCAGAGAGGGCACCGAGTGGGGAGAGCGCCAGAGGGCCTTCCCCAGGTAGTTAGGTTAGGGTAAGGAGCAGGTAAGCTCGGAGGCAACTGCAGTGGTGGAGGTGTGCAGGTGGGTAGACCCGCTGGGAGAGGTACACGCCACAGCCCAGAAATTGTGCGAGGGCACCGGGAGATGAATCGGGGGAGTGAGACCCCAAATTGAAAAGCACCACAGTTTGGCCAATGGGAATTGGTTTTTAGAACCCATAGTGTAATAGGGCCAATGGTTTGGCCGGAGAAAGACCCCGGGTAGTGTAAAGTTGTTAAAGTCACTTAGGAAATAGTTAGGATTGATGAACCTGTCGCACCATACGCAGCCACTTACCTGTGGTGATGATGATGACTCCACACCTGTGTTTTCTTTGTTGTGTTGCAGGAAGTAAGGATTGCTGTTGGATTTGTGAGACGCATCACGACGTGGATGAGACATTGGGGTGATTCCATCTCTCCCTCCCTAGGAGGGACTGATGATGAATTGGTAATGGCAAATTTTGATGTTCAGTTGGAGATGGCAAATTTTGATGAAAGTTGAAAATGGCAAATTTGATTGGTTAGGAGGGAGAGAAGACGAATTTGGTTTATGGGAGGAACGGGGAAGACAGTAGGGATGTTTGTTGATTTGTAAAGTAGATGTTTATGGGTAGTGTTGTGTTTTGTGGATACAGTAAGGGGTGGGGGGGGGGGGGGGGCGTACGGTAGGAACGTACCTGTCTCACCTGGTTCCCATGTGCCCCCAGTGTGCATTACCTTACATTGCGTGCACTTTTGCGCCCTTACCACCTTACTCACTTGTCTTCTTCTTTTGTCTCCCACCTCCGAGGATCTGGTTTTGGGGCAGAGAGAGAGGAGAGAGAGGTGCTGGCTACGCAGTTGTGGGCCTGCACTTTCGCTGCTTGCTGCCTGGATCGATACACCATATGGACCGCAATTTTGGTGGCCACCCACAATGGACCGCAGTCCTTTTGCGGCCAAGCACCACCCGTGGATGGACCTATGGGTCAACGTGGCACCTATGCCATACAGGTGAACCACTTTTAGTTGACACCACTGAAGGCCACAATACAGAAATGGACGCGGTTGGCGCCTTTCTTTATTTTTGAAAGAAGCCAGAAGGCCAAGTGCACCACACGAAGAGCAAGAGACACCTGCAGGGTTAGGGGTTGTTGTTTTTATTTTAATGAACAATGGTGACTGCACCGGATGGTGCTGACTGTGTGATGGGGTGGTGCTTTTGGTGCTTGGAAGGGGTGCTCTGCACATTATTAAAGGCCGTAAGGCCACAGAGCACTCGTGGGTTGGTGTATCGATGCTGGCATGCGTGCTCTCTCTATGCATAACATCTGCATGTGTTCCTCCAAAAACAGGTCCTGGATCGTAGTGTAAATATCAGCATAGTCTTGTGTAAATAATGCTCCCTACCGGCTGTATGTTTAGTTTGCGAATTCTTTCCGCAATTCGGTTATCCTGTGGGTGTGTTTCTGTGAGGAGAAGGGTGCAACGTCGCAGGGGGACATATTTACTCGTTTGTGAATATCTGTAAAACTGTCGCACTCAGGGTAGAGTTAATAGTAGAGGGAACTACATCTGAGTGCCACACTAAAATAGGTAAAAATTTATCGGGTCGGGACGCCCCGAGGGTAGAGAAGGGTGCAATGTTGCGGATATGGGACTTGGCCTCAATATCCGCTTGTAAATACTCCCCTATTTCCCCAATACTCCCCAACTATCCCCAATCCCCCATTCCCTAGTCCCATTGCCTGTAAATAACACTCTGTAGAACCGACCTTCCCCTTTTTCCCCCATTAAATGTCGTGCCCAGGTCCACCGCATCTCACGTAGACAACTTTCGGACATCTTGCTAGTTATTCTTAGTCTATGTCAGTTAAGGACTCTTCGTTGCACCAGAATGTGATTGTATGGCACCAGTAGTGAGTTTAGGACCTCCCCTTACCTCCTCCCATCTTCCCCATGCAACAACAACAACTACAACAACAACTACAACAACAGAGGGGCGCGGCACGGCGTGCGGGGAGTGTGCGTCCTCACACCGGCGTGGTTAGCCGCCATTGCCCATGCGCTCCACGGGGTTCCCATGAAGGGGCTGGCTGTCAGCTCCTCGTCAGGGGCGGAGCCAGTAACCCCCCCCCCCCCCCGCACCCAATAAGAAGGGCGGACCGATTCCATCTGGGGCGGAGCTAACTAGCCGAGGGCGTGTCACTCCCCGCCGGATATACGCAGCCACTTACCGGACGTGACGTCAGATGCGCCCCCAGCTTGGAGAAAGAACGTGACTTTCCAGCGCTGAGTGAGACCTCCCGTATCTTTGGACTGGACCGGGTCGATTCTGTCCTTGAGCCAAGAGTGCACCTTGAGCCATCGACTACCCGCTTTCCTTGCCATCAATCCCCGTGTGAGTCAGTTTTTGTCCCGTTTATCTGTGGTCTGTCGGGAATAAGATAAGTGTGTCTAAGTGCCTGTCTTTCTATGCTGTCCCTCTTGTCGTTGTAATCTGACCTTCCGCCCTAATATAACCTCCTCCGGAGGTCTTGAGAACTGAACCCTTGGTGTCGTGTCATTTTAATCCAGCCGTTGTGTCTTTTCCATCATTGATTTAGCATAGCGCGACTTAGTCAACGTTCGAGCATAATCGGGTAACTTGTGCGGACACGGCGGCCATTCCGCTCGGCCCACCATAACATCAAAGTCGTGTCTGTAACAATATATATATATATATATATATATATGTGTGTGTGTGTGTGTGTGTGTGTGTGTGTGTGTGTGTGTATGTGTGTGTGTGTGTGTGTGTGTGTGTGTGTGTGTGTATATATATATATATATATATATATATATATATATATATATATATATACACACGTGTGTGTGTGTGTGTGTGTATGTGTGTGTGTGTGTATATATATATATATATATATATATATATTGTTGCGAATATGGAATTTGGCCTCCATATCCGCTTGTAAATATTCCCCTATTTCCCCAATACTCCCCAACTATCCCCAATCCCCCATTCCCTAGTCCCATTGCCTGTAAATAACACTCTGTAGAACCGACCTTCCCCTTTTTCCCCCATTAAATGTCGTGCCCAGGTCCACCGCATCTCACGTAGACAACTTTCGGACATCTTGCTAGTTATTCTTAGTCTATGTCAGTTAAGGACTCGTTTCCATTAATTCTGACTCTTCGTTGCACCAGAATGTGATTATATGGCACCAGTAGTGAGTTTAGGACCTTTCCCATACCTCCTCCCATCTTCTTCCCCAAACAACAACAACAACAACAACAACTACAACTACAAACAACAACTACAACAACGGCGCTGCGCGGGGAAGTGTGCGTCCTCACACCGGCTCGGTTAGCCGCCATTGACGATGCGCTCCGGCGGGGTTACCACGAAGGGGCTCCTTGTCAGCCCCTCGTCAAGGGCGGAGCCGGTAACCCCCCCCCCCCCCCTCGCACGCACCCAATGAGAAGCAACGTGCCGATTCCAGCTGGGGCGGAGCTAACGAGCCGAGGGCGTGTCACTCCCCGCCGGATATACGCGGCCACGTACCGGACGTGACGAGAGATGCGCCCCCAGCTTGAGCAGACAAGACGCCATCCGAGCGCTGCGACCTCCCCGCATCTCTAGACCGGACCGGGTCGATCCTGCCCTGAGCCCAGGTGCACCTGGAGCCATCGATACCCGCCTTTCCTTGCCATCAATCCCCGTGTGAGTCAGCCTTGTCCCGTTTATCTGTCGTCTGTTGGGGTTAATATAAGTGTGTCGAAGTGCCTGTCTTTCTATGATGTCCCTCTTGTAGTTGTAATCTAACCTTCCGTAACAATATAACCTCCTCCGGAGGTCTTGAGAACTGAACCCTTGGTGTCGTGTCATTTTAATCCAGCCGTGTGTCTTTTCCTTCAATTGATCTAGCGTAGCGCGATTAGTCAACGTTCGAGTATAATCGGGTAACTTGTGCAGACGTGGTCATACCAAACCGCTCGGTAAACTAACATCCACCACCGCGTCTGTAACAATTGGTGTCGAGGAGTGGAATTCGGACCCGGGACTAAATTTGTTAGGCCCAAACTTTGGGAGGTAGAATCGATCCGGAGCGCGTTTACGCGCTCGAAATTATAAAACCGAAATTTGTTTGTTGTATAAAAACCCGAATTTTGAAAGTCGCGCTATGGCGGATCAAGACAGCTGGGGTCCGGTAGTGGAGAGTGAGGCAGGGTCGTTCCAGGACCAAATTGAGGGACGTGAGGAGAGCGAAGCAGCGAGGGTAGCAAACGCACAAAATGGCGCCTCGCTGGTCACCGCGCCCGCGACCGTGGCAGCGCCCCCGGTGGATTTGAACTTGTTTTTAATACAAATGAAGGCCTTTATGGCCCAGAATAGCGAGCAAATGAGGGAGGAAATGAGGGCTCAGAGTGAGCGATTGGAGGACCAATTGGGGGTAATGGGAAACCAAATGGGGGTAATGAGGGACGAAGCGAGGGGTACCAGTGAGGGGTTAGACAATAATTTTAAGGGATTAGACGAGAAATTTGGGAAATTGGACAATAGATTAGGGGAAATACAGGAGGGGTTAACGGGGGTAGAAAACAGAATGGCCGCTCAAGAGAATCAAATGGAAGGGATGCAAAAGGGGTTAGAGGGGGTAGAAAATAGAATGGCTGCCCAGGAGAATCAGATAGAGGGAGTGAAAAATGGGTTAGAGGGGTTAGAAAACAGGATGGAAGGCAAATTGAGGGACATGAGGGACCAAGCGGAAAGGGAAGTTAACCAAATGGGGCAGCAGATAGAGGGGGTCAGAATGGGGGTAGAAACCAAACTGGATGCTCACAGGGAGGAAATGGAGCAGATGAGGGTGGCATCTGGGCAGGAGATGCAAGTGATGGGAGAAGAGATCAGAGGAGGTGTGAGTGAGGAGGTCGGAGGAGTGCGCGAGGAGGTGAGGCACTGTAAGGAGCGCATGGAGAAGGAGGTGAGAAAGGGGACTGTAAAGTTACAAGGGGGCATAAAGGACCTGACGCAGGAGGTGGAGCAGCTGACGGTGGGACAGACGGAGTTAGTGGAGCAGGTTCAAAGGAACACTGCGGTATTAGGAGGTTTAAAAGCGACACAGAAAGAACTAAAAGATGACTTGGTAGCGACGAAGAGGGAATGTCAGATGGTACGTGAGGGACTGACAACGAGGTTGGACGAGGTGATAGAGGTAATGGAGTCGACGGACCGGCAGGTGAGGACGCACATGGAAACGGTCAAGGTAGCCTTAGAGGATGAGCTTGAGGAGACGTACCGGGGAATAAAAGAGGTGAAGCAGAAATTAGAAGAAGTGGAAGAAGGGGTGAGCGAAATTAAGAAGCGACGGAGAGAGGATAAGAAAGAGATAAAAGAGGAGGTAAAATAATTGGTCCAAAGTCTGTGTTTGGATCGTGATGATGTGCTCATTAACCGAATGAGGGATTCGCAGGTGATGGAGGAGAAGCGAAGAGGAAGAGGACCCGGTGTAAGTGGTGACCAATATGGTCGTGCGTATGATGCGCCAGGGGATTTAAGAAGCTTGGGGGTCGAGATAGACCCGGGTGTTCGTGAGAGGCCGTTGGTGAAGTGTGCGACAGGTCTGGTGTGCGAAAAAGGAGGTGTGCGAGAAAGTCCGACTCTGGGGTGTGTGAGGAAAAAGTGCGTGCCAAGGAGTGAGGGTGCTGGCGAGAATGAGTCGGTCGTAGCGCGTGTGCGAGGGGGCACATGGAAGCGCGGTGTGGTGAGTGTTACAGAGGGTGTGACGGGAGAGTGTGCGCGAGAAAGGTGTGTGACGGACAGGTGCATGGGGAAAGAGTGCGCTGTCAAAGGCAAGGAAGAATGCACACCTGTGGTGAGTGTTACAGAGGGTGTAACCGGAGAGTGTGCGCGAGAAAGGTGTGTGACGGACAGGTGCATGAGGAAAGAGTGCACTGTCAGAAGTAAGGAAGAGTGTCCACCTGTGGTGAGTGTTACAGAGGGTGTAACGGGAGAGTGTGCGCGAGAAAGGTGTGTGACGGACAAGTGCATGGGGAAAGACTGCGCTGTCAAGAGTAAGGGTGAGTGCGCTGTCAAGAATGGAGGTGAGAGTAGTGAGAGTGACAAGGAGAGTGAGTTGGTTGTGACAGGTGAGCGAGGATGTACACCTGGGATGGAAGGATGCACACCTGGAATGGTAGAGCGTGAGTGGGAATGCACGCTGGAGTTGGTGGTGAGGCACGTGGTTGGGTGTGCGAATGAGGGCACACCTGTGATTGTCACAGAGGAGGTGACCGAGGAGGGGGCGCGAAGAGGTGTGTTGGTGAGGTGTGCGACCAACGAATGTGTGCCAAAGTGTTCGGTGGTCAGGTGTGTGACCAAGGCTGTGAGTGGAATGGGTGTACCTGGGTGTGTAAGGAACGGTACAAGGAGCATGGAAACGGCTGGATGTGTGAGCAAGGAACGGGCTGCGGGGTGTAAGCGTCCAGGTGAAGCATCGACGTTAGACGGGGTAGAGTTTAGAACGACTTATAGCCGAATCGGGCCCTCGGTGCGTGCTGGGCCTCGCTTTGGACGGCCGCGTCCGTGCTCCACTCGGCGGAGCGGGCGGCCCGATAGAAAGGGTCGTCATGGCGACCACTTTTTGTTGAGGCAGTCCGGCAGGTCGAGATCGGGACATTGGATGGCTCCACGCCGAGATGGTGCGTGGGATCTCGGCCCGGGTAAGCCCCCGTCCCTGCACCGAGTGCCGGACGCGTCCAGCCGCTGGCACAGAACAACCCGCATTCATGGCTTGGCTTTACGAAGCCGGCCTTTGGACAGGAATTGGCGCACCGAGAGGCATAATTGAGTAGACTGGGTGATGAGGTTAGTGTTTTGGCCCCAAAATTAGAGAAAAACAAAATTTGATGATTGGCAAAGGATTGGCAGTAGTGATTGGCAGATGATGGGTAGTGATTGGCCAAATTTTTAATTTGTTGAAATTTGATGTGCAAAATTGGTAGTGAGCGATGGGCCCGGTGGGTAAGGCTGGCATCCCTGCCACCCTTCCCATAGGGGGGCAAAGGAGCAATAGCTTATGGGGTGTATGGCAGTGAAAACTAGCCCGGGTGGGTTAGGATACTGTGTGTAGGGATCTAGCGAAGATGACATTAGGTGACGATAAGGTTTAGTTAGTGACTGATACCTGTAGTGGGGACGCAGGTAGATTAGTGTGGATGATAATGACGTGGGAGCGCAATAGTTTAAAGGGACGACTGGGAAGCGCAAGTTTCAGAAGGGAGTAGTTAGCTGAGATGATGCCGTGTGTGTGAGAATTGAACAGGTGTGATTGCACAGGTGTGCAACTGGACAGGTGTGTGGAGCAGTGTGTGAGTAGTGAGTGTTGTGGATCAGCGCGAATGCGCTTGGGGAGAGAAGGGTGCAGGTGGCACCAGGTGTGAGAGCACAGGTGTGCAGGTACAGGTGTGTGGAGAGAGTTGGAGTAAGTGGTACGGAGTGGTGTGCATGGTGCGAAGGTGTGGATGGGGGAAGAGTGGACCCCCATCACGGATACCCGGGGCGGGTAGTGTAAGTGTTAGGTAGAGGGTATAGGTAAATTGTGGTTGGATATTGGCATTTGTGGTGCGGTTGCAGAATGGTGTTGTGGATGGGTGCATTAGTGTTGTGGAAATGGCTGGGCGTGTAGCCTGTTAGTGTGTGTAGTTGGTTGGGCACTCCACCACTGTGAGGATGTCGGCCAGGTGAGGCCGCAGGTGGGCTCTGGGAGCCGGTAGAGTTGTGGATGGGGCCCGAGGATCCGGAGGACGGACCCGGGTAGCCCAGTGCCAGAGAGGGCACCGAGTGGGGAGAGCGCCAGAGGGCCTTCCCCAGGTAGTTAGGTTAGGGTAAGGAGCAGGTAAGCTCGGAGGCAACTGCAGTGGTGGAGGTGTGCAGGTGGGTAGACCCGCTGGGAGAGGTACACGCCACAGCCCAGAAATTGTGCGAGGGCACCGGGAGATGAATCGGGGGAGTGAGACCCCAAATTGAAGAGCACCACAGTTTGGCCAATGGGAATTGGTTTTTAGAACCCATAGTGTAAGAGGGCCAATGGTTTGGCCGGAGAAAGACCCCGGGTAATGTAAAGTTGTTAAAGTCATTTAGGAAATAGTTAGGATTGATGAACCTGTCGCACCATACGCAGCCACTTACCTGTGGTGATGATGATGACTCCACACCTGTGTTTTCTTTGTTCTGTGTGCAGGAAATGAGAATTGCTGTGTGGATTGGTGAGACGCATCACGACGTGGATGAGACATTGGGGTGATTCCATCTCTCCCTCCCTAGGAGGGACTGATGATGAATTGGTGATAGCAAATTATGATGTTGAGTTGGAGATGGCAAATTTTGATGAAAGTTGACAATGGCAAATTTGATTGGTTAGGAGGGAGAGAAGACGAATTTGGTTTATGGGAGGAACGGGGAAGACAGTAGGGATGGTTGTTGATTTGTAAAGTAGATGTTTATGGGTAGTGTTGTGTTTTGTGGATACAGTAAGGGGTAAGGGAGGGGCCATGTAGGTTACCTGGTGGGGGGGGGGGGGGCGTACGGTAGGAACGTACCTGTCTCACCTGGTTCCCATGTGCCCCCAGTGTGCATTACCTTACATTGCGTGCACTTTTGCGCCCTTACCACCTTACTCACTTGTCTTCTTCTTTTGTCTCCCACCTCCGAGGATCTGGCTTTGGGGTAGAGAGAGAGGAGAGAGAGGTGCTGGCTTCGCAGTTGTGGGCCTGCACTTTCGCTGCTTGCTGCTTGGATCGATACACCATATGGACCGCAATGTTTGTGGCCACCCACAATGGACCGCAGTTCTTTTGCGGCCAAGCACCACCCATGGATGGACCTATGGGTCAACGTGGCACCTATGCCAAACAGGTGAACCACTCTTAGTTGGCCCCCTGAAGGCCACAATAAAGAAATGGACGCGGTTGGCGCCTTTCTTTATTTTTGAAAGAAGTAAGAAGGCCAAGTGCACCACACGAAGGCAAGACCAGCGGCAGAACATCGGCCGGCTGTGACACCACCGGTGATTCATAAACACTTTATTGGTGCACCGGATGGTGCTGACTGTGTTATGGGGTGGTGCTTTTCGTGCTGGGAAAGGGTGCTCTGCACGTTATTAAAGGCCGTAGGCCACAGAGCACTCGTGGGTTGGTGTATCGATGCTGGCATGCGTGCTCTCTCTGTGCATAACATCTGCATGTGTCCCTCCAAAAACAGGTCCTGGATCGTAGTGTAAATATCAGCGTAGTCTTGTAAATAATGCTCCCTACCGGCTGTATGTTTAGTTTGCGAATTCTTTCCGGATTCGGTTATCCTGTGGGTGTGTTTCTGAGAGGAGAAGGGTGCAACGTCGCAGGGGGACATATTTACTCATTTGTGAATATCTGTAAAACTGTCGCACTCAGGGTAGAGTTAATAGTAGTGGGAACTACATCTGAGTGCCACACTAAACTAGGTAAAAATTTATCGGGTCGGGACGCCTCGAGGGTAGAGAAGGGTGCAATGTTGCGAATATGGAATTTGGCCTCCATATCCGCTTGTAAATATTCCCCTATTTCCCCAATACTCCCCAACTATCCCCAATCCCCCATTCCCTAGTCCCATTGCCTGTAAATAACACTCTGTAGAACCGACCTTCCCCTTTTTCCCCCATTAAATGTCGTGCCCAGGTCCACCGCATCTCACGTAGACAACTTTCGGACATCTTGCTAGTTATTCTTAGTCTATGTCAGTTAAGGACTCGTTTCCATTAATTCTGACTCTTCGTTGCACCAGAATGTGATTATATGGCACCAGTAGTGAGTTTAGGACCTTTCCCATACCTCCTCCCATCTTCTTCCCCAAACAACAACAACAACAACAACTACAACTACAAACAACAACTACAACAACGGCGCTGCGCGGGGAAGTGTGCGTCCTCACACCGGCTCGGTTAGCCGCCATTGACGATGCGCTCCGGCGGGGTTACCACGAAGGGGCTCCTTGTCAGCCCCTCGTCAAGGGCGGAGCCGGTAACCCCCCCCCCCCCCCGCACGCACCCAATGAGAAGCAACGTGCCGATTCCAGCTGGGGCGGAGCTAACGAGCCGAGGGCGTGTCACTCCCCGCCGGATATACGCGGCCACGTACCGGACGTGACGAGAGATGCGCCCCCAGCTTGAGCAGACAAGACGCCATCCGAGCGCTGCGACCTCCCCGCATCTCTAGACCGGACCGGGTCGATCCTGCCCTGAGCCCAGGTGCACCTGGAGCCATCGATACCCGCCTTTCCTTGCCATCAATCCCCGTGTGAGTCAGCCTTGTCCCGTTTATCTGTCGTCTGTTGGGAATAAGATAAGTGTGTCTAAGTGCCTGTCTTTCTATGATGTCCCTCTTGTAGTTGTAATCTAACCTTCCGCCTTAATATAACCTCCTCCGGAGGTCTTGAGAACTGAACCCTTGGTGTCGTGTCATTTTAATCCAGCCGTGTGTCTTTTCCTTCATTGATCTAGCGTAGCGCGATTAGTCAACGTTCGAGTATAATCGGGTAACTTGTGCAGACGTGGTCATACCAAACCGCTCGGTAAACTAACATCCACAACCGCGTCTGTAACAATATATATATATATATATATATATATATATATATATATATATATATATATATATATATATATATATATACGTGTGTGTGTACGTCGTGGAAGTGTATCAAACCCTCGGTTAGACGATCATTACCTGAGGAGAGACGAGGTCACGAAACAATGAGTCTTGGTCTTTTATAAAACAAAACACGAAACACACGAGGTCACGAAAACAAAACAGCCTCGCCCATTTTTATAAAGACCCAAGTGGCACACCATGTGGTTAAACTTGGTGGTCCTGTTGTTCCTCCCATCTGAATCCCTCCCTGGATTGTGGTAAATGAAACCCGGGTCCAGATTCCATACACCGTATGTTTGTCCATCGTCTCGTCTATTGTCGACGTCCTTGTAATTCAGGTGAAAGGACAATATACTCCGTACTAATGTCCTTGTCCTGCATTGTGATTTATGTACGAGCTCGTCAAAGATCCTTCGATCAAATATATATATTACGTATGCAACAGGGAAGGGTTGGTAAAGAAAGTGATAGGTTAATATATGGGGGAGAAGGGGTGGGAGGAGTTTGGAGGAGAGAGGGCGGAAAGGGCTGGGTCAAGATTACACCTTGTTTACTTACCTGATACTGTAAATCGTAAACACAAGGATACACACACAGGAACTTTGCTACAGGAGAAGGTCATTCGGCCCACGATGCCTGTGCTGCACCAAACCCAGTGTCGTCACCTGTCCACATACCATCCACACGAGCCGATATCGCCATACCCCTCGATCTCTAGTGCATCCAGGTACCAGTACCTATCTAGATCCCATTAAAACTTATCCACCACCTCCGCTGCCACGACCTTTCCTGGGAAACAATTCCATGTATTAACCACTCTCCGACCGAAAGACCATTGTCTTGAATGCTTAAAACTGCTTACTCTCATCTTCTTTACCCTCAAGTTGTGGCACCTGGTCATAACATTGTCCATTCTGCTCAAAAAAAAAAACACCACACCTGCATCTTGTCCACACCTTTCATTCTCTTAAACATCTCCATCAGATCCCTTCATGATCACCTCCTTTCTAATGTATGAAGTCCTGTCTCCTTCAAACATTCCTCATAGCTGAGTCTAGCTAGGCCCAGAATCAATCTAGTAACCCAATGCTGAACCCTGTCTATGGCAACTACAGGGCCTTCAGAAAGTATTCACACCCCTTGACTTTCTTCATATTTTGTTGTTACAGCCTGAATTAAAAATCGGTTAAATTGAGATTTTTTGTCACTGATCTACACATAATATCCCATAATGTTAGAGTGGAATTTTTTTTTTAATAGGAATTTTTACAAAATAATTAAAATTGAAAAGCTGAAATGTCTTCAATTAATAAGTATTCAAACCCTTTCCTATGACACTCCAAATTGAGCTCAGGTGCATCCAGTTTCCTTTGATCATCCTTGAGATGTCTCCACAACTTGATTGGAGTCCACCTGTGGCCAATTCAATTGATTGGACATGATTTAGAAAGAAACACACCTTTCTATATAAGGTCCGATAGTTGACAGAGCATGTCAGAGCTGAAACTCCACCATGGAGTCCAAGGATCTGTCCGTAGAACTCCGAGATATAATTGTGAGGAGGCATAGATCTGGGGAAGGGAATAAAGCAATTTCTAGAGTGTTGAAAGTTCCCAAGAGCACAGTGAACTCCATCATTAGGAAATGGAAAGAATATGGAGTTACCCAGACTCTTTCTAGAGCTGGCCGTCCGAACAAACTGAGCAACTGGGCAAGAAGGACCTTGGTCAGGGATGTGTCCAAAAACCCAATGACCACTCTGACAGAACTATAGAGTTCCTTGCCGGAGATGGGAGAACCTGCCGGAAGGACAGCAGTGTCTGCATCACAAATCTAGGCTTTATGGGAGAGTGGCCAGACGGAAGCCACTCCTGAGAAAACAAAAAAGCCAATCTTGAGCAAAAAGGCACGTGAAAGACTCAGGGAGCATGAGGAAAATATTCTGTGGTCTGATGAGACGAAACTTCAACTCTTTGGTCTGAATGCAAAGCGCTACATCTGGTGGAAACCGAGCACAGCTCATCACCCATCTAACACCATCCATAATGTGAAGCATTGTGGTGGCAGCATCATGCTATGGGGATGCTTTTCAGCAGCAGTGACTGGGAGACTCGTAAGGATAGAGGTAACAATGAATGGAGCCAAATGCAAGCAAATCTTTGAGAAGAACCTGCTTCAGAATGCAAAAGAGCTGAGACTGTAGCAAAGATTTATGTTCCAACAGGACAATGACCCCAAGCATACAGCCAAAGCAACACTGGAATGGCTTCAGAACAAGAATGCGAAAGTCCTTGAGTGGCCCAGCCAAAACCCAGACTTGAATCCCATTGAGAATCGGTGGAAATACTTGAAGATTGCTGTTCACCGACGCTCCACATCCAACTTGACAGAGCTTGAGCAAATCTGTAAGGAGGAATGGGAGGAACACCCCAAATCCAGATGTGCAAAGCTGATACAGACATACCTAGGAAGACTCAAAGCTGTAATTACTGCCAAAGGTGCTTCAACAAAGTATTGACTCAGGGGGTTGAATACTTATGTAAATTAGATATTTCTGTATTTCACTTTCAATAAATTTGCAAAAATTTCTAAAAACATGTTTTCAGTTTGTTATTTTGAGGTATTTTGTATAGATCGGTGAAAAAAATCTCAATTTAATCCATTTTAAATTCAGACTATAACAACAAAATGTGAAAAAAATTAAAGGGGTGTGAATACTTTCTGAAGGCTCTCTACATCCTTCCCGAGACATTGTGACTAAAACTGTACACACTATTCTAGATGGGCCCTCACTAAATTCCTGTACATTGTTAAAACTACCACTTTTGATTTATAATTTATCCCTCTACAAATACAACCTAAAACCCTGTTTGCTTTACCTATAGCTACCTGGCACCTGTATATTTTACCATCCCCAGATCCTTCTGTGTGACACACTCCAATGTTGCCCCTTGTTAGCCCGCCCCCCACCTCGTGGGAGATGGAGCTTTGCAATCACTTGTGTGTGTCTGTCTGTCTGTCTGTCTGTCTGTCTGTCCGTGCCATAACTTCTCTACCATTTGAGCTTTTCCATCAAATTTTCAACAAAGCTTTATTATAAGAATACGGGGGAGGTCAAAGGTCAATGTCATATAAGATCGTCCATTTTCATCCAATTGACCTGAAATTTTAAGAATTTGCATATTGGGTCACTGAAGTCGTTCACCAATCAAAGGCTACAAGCCAAAACATTTTAAATATTAAATGGTTCAAAGGTCAATGTTGCATTTTTTGCTTTTCAGGTCAAAAGGTCAAGGTCTCCTAAATTCGTCAAATTTTTTGTATTTGTACCTTCGCCACCGGAGGTCAGTGTTAGTTATGTTTTCACCCTTGTCTGTCAGTCTGTCTGTCTGTTTGTCTTTCTGTCTGTGAACAGGGTATCTCAAATGTGGATGGATTTGGATGATATTTAGTGGACAGGTGTAGATTCGGATCCGGTTCTGGATATGAGAATTTCAAAATAATTCTTCACCATTGAGAGATAGAGCAAAATTTATATATAGCATGATATCTCAAAACGTTATGGACAGATTATGATAACACTTGGTGCATGAGTCGGCTAGGCGACAAGAACAGGCCATGAGATTTCGGTTCCGGTCCGAATCCAGATCCGGCCTATCGGTGGGATACAAAACATAGACTGTTCACCAGGCGGAGGTTTGCTCTCTACTGAGTGTCGCCCTCGTTTTTAGCTGATTACCCTCGCCTGAGGAGAGGGTATTTATTGCCTTTGAGTCCGTTTGTTTGTTACTTGGCAAATTTTTTTTTTTTTTTGCAAGTATGTTGATCACTCCGGTTTGTGTGTTTGTGTGTTTGTTTGTGTGTGTTTGTCTGTCCGCTCACTTATACTTGCCTACAGGTCACAATTTTAAACCGATCTTCACGAAACTTCACCAAATGGTAGAGTTCCTGGTCCGAAAAATTCCTATATATTGTTGAGGTTAAAAGGTCAAAAGGTCAACATCGGCCAAAGGTCAACCCCTTTTTTTGAATTTCTAAAATCCTCAATTTTCATCCGATTGACTTGGAATTTGAATAGGATTTACATATCGGCTAACTGAATTCAACCACCAACTATTTTTGAGATCAGCATAGGCCAAAAGGTCAACATAGGCCAAAGGTCAACAACCATTTCAAATTTCTAAAATCCTCAATTTTCATCCGATTGACTTGAAATTTGAATAGGATTTACATATCGGCTTACTGGATTCAACCACAATCTATTTTTGAGATCAGCGTTGGCCAAAAGGTCAACATAGGCCAAAGGTAAACCACTTTTTTTTCGAATTTATAAAATCCTCAATTCTCATCCAATTGACTTGAAATTTGAATAGGACTGTCACAGCAGGTAACTGAATTCAACCACCAACTATTTTTGAGATCAACATAGGCCAAAAGGTCAGCATAGGCGAAAGGTCAACAACAATTTAAAATTTCCAAAATCCTCAATTTTCATCACATTCACTTGACATTTGAATGGGATTTACATATCTGTGAAATGAATTCAACCAACAACTATTTTAGAGGTCAACATAGGTCACAAGGTCAACATAGGTCACAAGGTCAACATAGGCCAAAGGTCAACCACATTTTTCAAATTTCTAAAATCCTCAATTTTCATCCGATTGACTTGAAATTTGAATACGATTTTCATGTCAGCAAACTGAATTCAACCAGCAACTATTTTTAAGATCAAGATCGGTCATAAGGTCAACATAGACCAAAGGTCAACCACTTTTTTCGAATTCCTAAAATCCTCAATTTTCATCCGATTGGCTTGAAATTTGAAAAGGATTTTCATATCAGCTTACTTCACCAAATGATAGAGTTGGTCATAAGCAAGAAGCCAATTGTTTTTGAGGTCAATAGGTCAACAGGCTAAAAGGTCAACACAGGCCAAATTTCTAAAATGCTCCATTTAAATCTGAATGACTTGTAATTTTAAGAGGATTTGCATATCTGGTCACTGAATTCAACCACCAACAATTTTGAGGTCAACATAGGCCAAAAGGTCAACATAGGCCGAATTTCTAAAATTGTCAATTTTCATCCGATTAACTTAAACTTTGAAGACAATTTGCATATCGGGTCACTGAATTCAACCACTAATTCTTTTTGAGGTCAAAAGGATGCTCCACTGAGTGCCATGCTACTTTGTTCTGTTTTGCCAAGTGTCACTCGATGAGTGATTTTTCATTTGTCTGTTTGTCTGTCTGTCTGTTTGTCCGCACAGAATAAATATGATTTTCTCTGCAACCGTTGGTCCGATTGACAGGAAATTTTCACCATAGGTGCAACTCCACCTGTTACATTTTCTAATGATAATTATGACGTCACAGGTCAAGTGGTTCGGCCGCCATCTTGGAAAAACCGAAAAACGTTGCACCTCTATATCTCCGAAAGCGCTGAATAGAAAAAAATTGAGACATGGTTCATTGTAAAGAACTCTCCATGGGGAATAACATATCGATACATTACTAACATAATTGACTTCACCGATTTTCCTCGTCGAAGAATGGACGCTGCAACATGTCGACAGAATGACGCCGAAGCCCCGGATACCACTGTTCCAGGCTCCTCTGCCGATCACCCTCCGTAAATTTCGGGATTTACAGACATTGAAAGACGGGATGCCCGTAGAAAACCAACGTTTCTACGATGAACTCCCTCATACCGAGGCATAGACATTATTCGAAAATAATGATTTTGATTTAAAATTTGCTACAAACATTTCGTTGTCGTTTCAACTTGGTTGAAAAATAATTTACCTTCGCTGATTTTGAGACCGCTTGTATGCTCGGCGCAATTTGTCAACTTGCCTTCGCCGATTTTGAGAATACTTTTGTGCATAAGGCAATTTTTCCAAAAATAAAAATCGCGTTTTTTGGATCGAAAATTAGTTTGATCGTCATGAAATTTTCTGGAGATGTTGGGTATAGTTAGGCATTCTTAATAGTGAAGACAAAATTTTTTGCAAACAACGATCGAAGGCAATTATGTTAGTAACGTATCGAGATATGTTAATTATGATATCATAGGTGCCCCTTGCATTTATTTATGTTAAACTACATCTGCCAATTTTTTTGCCCAATCTATGAAAGTATCTTGACTTTCCTGAATCTTATCAGCACCCTCTCTGATATCTACCTTGCCTTCAGCTTAGTGTCACCTGCAAATTTAGAAAGCTAGCTGTCTCTTCACTCCACGATACAAACCATTGATGTATTATTATAGAGATAATATACATATTTGTCCGTGTGTCCATCTGCTGTCACGCTCCTTTCCACCCATTGGTTGGACAGCTTGCCTGACTCAACACAGTTATTACCTTGAAAAATCATACGGCCACCATTTTGGTGATATGTGAAACCAAAGACATCCTTGGAGCTCGCATATTCACAATCGCCATGCCCTCCCTATAAGTTTTCCCTTCAGTGTAAAGCGACCAAAGCGACTGTTAAAAGGATCATCAAATATCGAAAGGTTGGAGCCGATGGGCGTCACGGGCCTTGTGAAGCCCACAGTAGTTATCGGCCTCAAACTTCAGTCCTTCGGTTTCAGGCCCCTCATGTCACGGTCTATGTGCGAGTGCATTTGGAATCTATCTGAGATATATAACCACTTTGTATTAGAAATGCACACAGGCAGTGGACATGTTTTTTGTTTTGTTTGTTTTTCAGGAGCAATCGATGCAGCGGTCCGTTGCCTATACACCGCCCAAATAACTATGGCGACATTCTCTCGATCAGGGGCTTTTATCATCGGCATCCTTGCTATTATTTCCGACTTACTCTTAAACGACTCGATGACGGACCATAACACCCATGTCGCTATAAAGGCCTTTGTCTGAGGGATTCCGGGAATATCACGAGATTGTGAAAGAAACATTCTGTCAATTACTTTTAACGATGTGTATATATGCATCAGGAAGAAGACAATCGGCTTAGGATCGTTTATTGGCACAGTTCGGCTGCTCATGGTCACTTGGGTGTTGCAGTTCCACTGGATTTCCGCCTATCTCGTGGGATTATGAGTTGGATAGGAGACAATGATGGGCCTGACCTGTAGGAGCCATGCTGTTGCTGTTTCGATCGCGGTTTCTGTGAAGTCGGTGATATCATGATAGGGGAGGAGAAAGAGTTAAATATTTTACTGTTTTGATGAGGTAATGAAGAAATATGTAATGATCGATGTGGAAATGCTGAAGGGGTAGCGGAGAATGGAGAGATGGGGTTGGGAGGGGTGGGGAGAGCAAATATGGGACAGAGATGGGAGGGGGAGGTTGAGGTTTTGTGGGGTAGAGAGGATTGAGGAGTTTTGGTGGGGAGAGTGAGCGGGGGTGTTGAAGAGTTGTCCAAGGTGGTGGTTTTCAAGGGCAGCATGGAGATGTGACCTGCTCATGACCGATATACCTGATAGGCCCAGGAGCTCCAGAGACAATACCTCTCTCACATCCTGACCATAGAAATACAACTTAGGATTTACCTGCCGGTCCTTATGCAGGTACTAAGTGAGTGCAAATACATCTTCATAGCACTAAAGGACATTCCAGGTAGGACGCTGCCCCCCAGCTTGTCTGGTGGAATGGTGTGGAAGTCTCCTGCATGGATTGGAGTCGTGTATTTTTTGTTTGGATTTTCCAGTGATGAAGAGAGTTCATGATGGATATCGAAAACAGTATTAGCCCCAGAACACTATATTGGGGGACACCGGCCTCTGGAGATAGTTTAGTCCCAGAACACTACCGTGGGGGACACCAGCTTCTGAAGGTAGTATTAGCCCCAGAACACTAACTTGGGGGACACTGGGCTTTGGAAGTAGTTTTAGCCCCAGAACACTACCTTGAGGACACCAGCCTCTGGAAGTAGTTTTAGCCCCAGAACACTATCTTGGGGGACACCAGCCTCTGGAGATAGTTTAGTCCCAGAACACTACCGTGGGGGGACACTTATTCCGGAGGTAGTATTAGCCCCAGAACACTACCTTGGGGGACACCAGCTTCTGGAAGTAGTATTAGCCCCAGAACACTACTTTGGGGGACACCAGCTTCTGGAGGTAGTATTAGCCCCAGAACACTACCTTGGGGGACACCAGCTTCTGGAGGTAGTATTAGCCCCAGAACACTAACTTTGGGAACACCGACCTCTGGAAGCAGTTTTAGCCCCAGAACACTACTGTGGGGGGACACCGGTCTCTGGAGGCAGTATTAGCCCCAGGACACTACCTTGGGGGACACCAGCTTCTGGAGGTAGTATTAGCCCCAGAACACTACCTTGGGGGACACCAGCTTCTGGAGGTAGTATTAGCCCCAGAACACTACCTTGGGGGACACCAGCTTCTTGAGGTAGTATTAGCCCCAGAACACTACCGTGGGGGGACACCGGCCTCTGAAGGTAGTGTTAGCCCCAGAACAATACCTTGGGGGACACCAGCTTCTCGGGGTAGTATTAGCCCCAGAAACACTACCTTGGGGGACACCAGCTTCTCGAGGTAGTATTAGCAGTGTGATAGCCCTAACCTTGTGTGACATTGAGGGCATCCATCCATTGCTGACCTCGCAGAAACAGCATCTCCAAGTTGGAATGGATGACCTTGGCGGAAACCAAACTGATGATTGGAGAACAGATGAGTCTTGAGGTTCTGCTGTAATGATCGATTACACTAATCTACTGACTATCACATGCACCGCTCAAACACTTTCCCGATATCCAATAATTCCACCGAAATACAAACGTTCTGTTTTCATGAGACATACAGAATGATGATGGACCTTTTGGACATTTTGTCAAAGCTGTACAGCGACACCTGCTGGGGACCAAAACATCCTGGTGGAAGGCTGGGAGGACTGAGGGAGTGGTTTCACCATTTAATGTACGTAATAAGTGGATAAATCCCAAAAACAGGATGTAAAAAAAAAATTCACGATATAAATCTCTAAAACCTGAAATAAAATATTTAAAAACCTATACACCTTGGAGGTGAGTGTGCGCACCTGTGGTGTAGACCATCCTGCCAGCACGTGTTTATAATAATTTTGTACAAATAAAATTCAAGGCCATCTATTTATTACGTACGGGCAGAGAAACGAGCAATTGTTTGTTTACAAAGACAGAGGGTAGAACTGGGACACCAGGTAGGAGGGAACAGGTGGGTGAAAGAAACAGGAGAGAGAACAGCTCAGGAAACATAACCCCGAAATAAGTGGAGAGAAGTAGGAAATTGAGGAAGATTCCTAATTTCCACTCCACATTCCTTGCCAGCCTCCACCAGTTGATAAATCCATCGGATTAATGGAATGTTGATGTAGCGCAGACATGATGGTCCAAACAGCCTCCTCGTGTGTTAATGTTTGTTATGTAATATGTTGGATATCCTTGTGTCATGAGGATGTAAATGATCATCCGGAGGATGGAGGTCGGGGGATGACCTGGGATTGGGATTGTGGTGCATTGCCAACTAAGAATGCTGGAGGGAAGAGTGGGATTGAACAAAATAAGATTTCACAAGCGGGAGAACAAAGGAACAAAGGAATGGTGAGCATTGGGACAAAGCAATGGTGAGCATTGGGACAAAGGAATGGTGAGCATTGGGATATTGTGTGAGCTTCACAATGAGTGTCGCTGGAATGTCTGGGGTCCAGGAGCGGGGAAGGGTACAATTGAGAAAAGAGAAGGGAAGATCGCAGAGAGAAAAGGGGGAACGGGGGGGGGGAGGGGTAGTGGGGGAGAGAATGGGAACAATTTGGGAGTAAAGGACATGAGTAGAGGGAGGGGGGTCTGTCGCATTCGGTCTGGGGGTGGAAAGTTAGGATTCGGCCGTATTTGCGTACGTAATAAATGTGTGGCCCCTATAGCGTTTTTGGAAAGGACAAACCTGACGCCTGACCTTTTGACCTGTGCCTGTTGCTTGTTGGCGGCTCCGTCAGGTTTTCCTGTGAATTCACAGCTGGTTCTCCCTGCGGGTCTTTCCACGTTCCCATATCCACCCACGGCTATCCAGTTCGGCCCTAATGGGACACCCTCCCCTCTCGACCCCCTCGCCATATGGCCACATATATATATACATATATATATACATATATATATACATATATATATATATACATACATATATATATATATATATATATATATATATATATATATATATATATATATATATATATATATATATATATATATATATATATTATATATATATATATATATATATTATATACATATGCAGTATATATACATATATTTAGATATTATATAGATATATATATATACATATAATTATTTATTTAGATATTATATAGACTAGTGAGGTACCCATGCTACACACGGGTGGGGGGCCGGAAGCAAACAGACTATGCAGAAACGGCGAATGCTAAAGCATGAAACCAATAAATTCCACATTCCTGTAGCACCTTCCGTCGCACATCAGACATGGACAGTAAGTTAGTGAAGGACTTCCATGAAAAACGTACCCGTTCACAAACAAACGGGTACGTGTGCTCCATACCCAGTCAATAGCGAATCTGCATATGGCGATCCATGGCTTTCACGTTTAGAAAGTAGAAACAGTCACGGCATTTAGGCATTCACTTGAACTCGATATCTCTTTTTTCATTCCAAACAGCACAACTCCAATCACAAATACACATTAATATAATAAACTTTTCACAACATTCATGACATAAACAAATATGTAAATCCTGATGTGAAGTTCCATACAGTTGGGTGAATACAATTACGAATTCAAAATCGTAATTGTATTCACTCAATACTAATCATCCATTGATACTTTAACAAAACGATTAACACGATTAACGTTTAACGATTAAACATTACAATTGAATGACGGTTGTATTGGGATATTATTAAACCCGCGCATTGCCATAATCCGCATACTTCCGCATTCGCGGCAGGTTCGTAATTCTCATCAAAATCTAAACAGTATTTGTAGAATTTCAATAAAAGCCACATCACTGTTCATATCGGTAAATATTATTCCATCGTGTTTGGAAAAACTGGAAAATTGGGAAAAAAATTGTAAAAACAATACAGCCAATTTTACTCCAAGGGGTCCCAGGAATACCCACCCAAAATATCGTTGCGATCGGTTCAGCCGTTTTTGCGGTACCTTCGAACGGACAGACAGACATTGTGAATTATAGTAAGATATATATATACATATATTTATTTATTTAGATATTATATATATATATACATTAATTTATTTATTTATTTACATATTATATATATATATATATGTATATATATATATATATATACATTAATTTATTTATTTAGATATATATGGATATATATATATACATATATATATATAGTATATATATATATATATATATATATATATATCAGTCACTATGCGACCTTCATATCATCAGTGGAGAACCGCCAGCAAGGTGTCCCATACAGCTGCTGCTGCACCTTGCTGGGAGCGATAAGCACCGCCTGCCACGTGGTAACGTTATCTCTGGTATCCACTCATCATATGGAGTCGACCTGGTTGCGGTTGGGAGTTACTAATAATGGTATCTGTAATCTGGTTCTCCAACCTAATGAGCGGACAACATGACGTCATCGCCATGCACGTCCGCCTTGCCTGCAAAGTTCCAGAGGAACCATCTAGCAGTGCGTCATTACGGATTATAAATACAGATACTGTCACAATTACAGATACCAGATTACAGATACCAGATACCAGATTACAGATACCATTATATTTATATATACATATATATATATATATATATATATACATATATATATATATATGTATATATATATTGTTACGGACACGACTTAAGATGTTGCTTGACCGAGCGGAATGGCCGCCGTGTTCGCACAGTTTACCCGATTCTTCCCCAACTCACCCGATTCCACTCGAACGTTGGCCGAATCGCACTACGCTAAATCAATGAAGGAAAGGACACAACGGCTGGGATAAATGAAACGACACAAGGGGGTACAGTTCTCAAGACCTCCGGAGGAGGATATAATTGGTGATGCAGAAAAGGGGTAGATTACAAGGCAAGAGGTAAAGCACAGAAAGATGGGCACTTAGACACAGTCTTATCTTATCCCCGACAGACCACAGACAAACGGAACAAGACTGACTTACACAGGGATGATGGCAGGGAAGGACAGGCAGTCGATAGCACAAGGTGCACCTTGGCTCAGGGACAGGATACAGCTCGGTCCAGTCCAGAGATGCGGGGAGGTATCGCAGTGCTCGGAGGTGGCGTCTTCTCTCTCCAAGCTGAGGGCGCATCTGACGTCACCTCCCTCTTCCTGCGCATGCTCAGCGGGGAGTGACATGCCCTCGGCTCATTGGCTCCGCCCCAGATGGAATCGGTCCGCCGCTTCTATTGGGTGCGGGGGGTTACCGGACTCCGCCCTTGACGAGGAGCTGACAGCGAGCCCCTGCGTGGTAACCCCGTCGGAGCACATGTTCAATGGCGGCTAACCAAGCCGGAGTGAGGACGCACACTCCCCTCGCCGCCGCCGCTGTTGTTGTTGTTGTTGTACCATGAGGAAGAGCTGCGGGGAGGTATTGGGAGGTCCTAAACTTTCTAACGGTGCCATACAATCACATTCTGGTGCAACGAAGAGTCAGAATGAATGGAAACGAGTCCTTAACTGACATAGACTAAGAATAACTAGCAAGATGTCCTATAGTTGTCTACGTGAGATGCGGTGGACCTGGATGCGACATTTAATGGGGGAAATAGGGGAAGGTCGGGGCTACAGAGTGTTGTTTAGAGAAAATGGGACTAGGGAATGGGGGATTGGGGATAGTTGGGAAGTATTGGGGAAATAGGGGAATATTTACAAGCGGATATGGATGGAGGCCAATCTCATATCCGCAACAATATATATATGTATATATATGTATATGTATATATATATATGTGTATGTATATGTATATATATGTATGTATGTATATATATATATGTATATATATTTATTTATTTAGACATTATATACAGTGCATTCAGACCCCTTCACTTTTTTCACATTTTGTAATGTTGCAGCCTTATGCTGAAATCGTTTAAATTCATTTTTTCCCTCATCAATCTACACTCAATACCCCATAATGACAAAGAGAAAACAGGATTTTAGAAAGTTTTGCAAATTTATTAAAAATAAAAAACTGAAATATCACATTTCCATAAGTATTCAGACCCTTTGCTATGACACTTGAAATTTAGCTCAGGTGCCTCCCATTTCTCTTGATCATCTTTGAGAAGTTTATACACCTTGATTGGAGTCCACCTGTGGTAAATTCAATTGATTGGACATGATTTGGAAAGGCACACACCTGTTAAGGTCTCACAGCTGACAATGCATATCAGAGCAAAAACCAAGCCATGAGGTCGAAGGAACTGCCTGCAGAGCTCAGAGACAGGATTGTGTCGAGGCACAGATCTGGTGAAGCCCACAAAAAAAATCTCTGCTGCATTGAAGGTTCCCAAGAGCACAGTGGCCTCCATAATTCTTAAATGGAAGAAGTTTGGAACAACCAGGACTCTTCCTAGAGCTGGCCGCCCGGCCAAACTGAGCAATCGGGGGAGAAGGGCCTTGGTAAGAGAGGTGACCAAGAACCCGATGGTCACTCTGGCTGAGCTCCAGAGATCCTGTGTGGAGATGGGAGAAACTTCCAGAAGGACAACCATCATTGCAACACTCCACCGATCTGGGCTTTATGGCAGAGTGGCCAGACGGAAGCCTCTCCTCAGTGAAAGACACATGAGAGCTCGCTTGGAGTTTGCAAAAAAGCACCTAAAGGACTCTCAGACTGTGAGAAACAAGATTCTGTGGTCTGATGAAGCCAAGATTGAACTGTTTTGGCCGATTGTTGACTTGGTAGTAAAAACTACCAAGTCAACAGTTAAAAGGATTTTGAGCCGATGGGTGTTATGGCCTCGGCAAGATCGATGGAGCCAGCGATCTGTTAGCGTATATACCACCCAAATACCTATGTGGAATTCTTTCATGTAGGGATTAAACCCACGTCGTTTGAACTTTGGCAGAGGTCATTATTTACTTTTAATGGTTTATATACAAATCAAAAAGAAGATAATTGGGTTTTTGTCGTCCTTTCCGCATATCTCGTGGGATTGTGAGTTGGAGAGACGACCGTGATGGCGGGGAGGGGGTTGGCATTCTCTCAAGCGGGGATTCAACCCATGTCCTTATAAAAGGTCTTTGTCCGAGGTCACCGCGTCCGATCGGTGCAGCCTATCGGTGCAGCTGTGCAGCGATCGGTGCAGCGGTTTGTGCGGCACCCGGGAAATTAACGTTATGCTGGAGTCCAAACCTGAAAATGCTGGAGGCCAAAGCTGAAATTGGAAAAACAATATGCCCTATTTTACTCCAGGGGATCCCAGGATTACCCACCCAAAATATCGTTGCGATCGGTTCAGCCGTTTTTGCGGTACCTTCAAACGGATGGACAGACAGACGGACGGACACTTGGTGAATTATAGTAAGATGATCATTACGCACATTAAACGTTCATTAAACGATTACGAAAATGAAAACGAAAAACATTACGAAATTACGTTCACACCGTCACATCAAACACTACCGTGAACACAAACATCGTCAAACGTTACGTTACGTAACTCAAACCGTGAACACATCGAATATTGGAGAGGCCATTGCCCAAATTTGAAACACGATGGAATAATATTTACCGATATGAACAGTGATGTGGCTTTTATTGAAATTCTACAAATTCTGTTTCGATTTTGATGATTTGCGTGAGATATGATTTAACGGATGTTTATATAAATCGTTTAAAATAAAAAAGCCTTCACTTTGATATTTTGCCTTTTCATTTGGGCCTCCCAATTGAAGCCCCGCCCATAGGGTGGGTACCGTTGCTCTACATATGATAGAAAAAATTTTTTTTGCTAGGATAGAAAAAATAAATCATAAACATTTATAAAAAAACACTAGCAATGCGGCAACAGCACATCCGAAGGAGTAATACAATATTTACCACTTAGAGTGCAAAACCGGAATTCAAAGGTAATTGAATAGAAATCTATAAAACAGAATTACCTGTAAAATCTTCCTGGGAACAGGAAACACAACCTTGAAATGACCCAATGGATATAATACTTTGCCAGTTATTTTTGACATTAAAGATCCAACATACTCAAACAAAATCCAGTAAATGTCTTTTGTGAGCCTTTTTAGTGTAAAATAAGAAAATGAAAGTTTCATGACTGAAATGATCATCTGGTGCAATGGGACATATTGTGCAGAAGAAAATCTATCCATTTTGATTGCAGGTGAATTATTTGCTTTAGATCTGATTTCCAATTGTTTAGCCATTAGCAAAGTCCATTTTCTCTTCTCTGGAGTGGTCGCTGGGTGAGAGTTGTATCTATAATTAGGTCGAGCTTAAAAATTAGGTCACCACCAAAATTAGGTCAACACCGCATACTTTATAATTCACATTTTTGATGCAAAATTTCATTCTGAAATTCCGCCATCTCCTTGATGCAGTTCGGATATTACGAGTGTTGAGAATGCAGGAAACAAAATGCTCTAATGGAGGTGGAATAATCCAGTTGCCCAATTTGTGTTCCTTGGAACATCACCATGCAGTGAAGGTTAAACACATCCAGCCAAACACTGCAAAGTAAAAGCGAACAATTTTATTGCACCAGTAATAAAATGCATCGCACAATATTACAGGAGAAAAGTACAAATAAAAACAAACAATCCAAGGACCTGATAACGACTGGTATCAAAACATTTCCTTGTGCACAAAGCAACGCAGAGCAATGGAAAAGCTGCACGGCCAAGCTCCGCGATGAAACACCGTGCGGACGAGCGTTAACGGAACAAAGTACAACATACGACCCGAACATCACCAGCAACTTCAGATATCCAGCATAAGGTCAATCCCTGCGGAAAGTTACAATTATTAAATAATCTCAACAGCATCGTGACATTAATGCATCGGCGATTTCAATCCTCCCCTCCACTACCCGCACCCTCCTCCAATTCGATTGCAGACATCAGCAACACATCCAGAAAGGAATCAAAAGCTTTATTAGCAGAAAATAAAATAAAACAAGGCCGCATGCGCCCGTGGACATTGTACGCACATGGACAACTAGGCCGAGGCTTTGGCATGCTCCATCGAATGTGCAGCTTCAGCAGCTGCTTGCAGACAACTAGGCCGAAGCTTTGGCCTGCTCCTTGGCACACTGATAACAGAAGATACCATCTCCGACGGGGTAACATCCACTGCCATTCTCCGTGTTCGACAACAGCAATCCGCAACCCTGAAACGGTCAGAGGTGCCGTTATTAGGGCAATCACTTAACCTACCATCCATGGCTCATAATGCCGAGTTCCTACATTCAAAACAAGCTGTTTTATCCACTCATTCCTCACAAACATCGACTTGTAATCTATGTTAAAGTCACACATGTCATTCAACGCCTTCGCTATACAGGTGATATATGCCATACGAACAAGCTCCACCATGAGTCTCGATTCCCTGCAAAATTAAAAAGAATTAAATGTTGATGCACAAATTATTTATCACCAAATAAAAGGCTTCGAAATAAATTAATAAACCTATTGTTCTGTCCTGAGCTGTCTGGCCTGGGTTTGAATCTCGTCCCAGGTATAAACTGTCATTCCGGTGTTTCAGAATGGGTGATCCATCAATGTGTGCCGTCCCTGGGATTGACGTTAAACAAGCGTCCCGTCTGTTGGAATTTGGTGGTGGACGTTAAAGATCCCATGGTGTCCTTCGTGAAGTGTAGGCAAGGTATCAGCAGCACCATGAAAAATTACAAATTGCTGCCCTACCAGCAGATGGCACTGCATCAGCGGCACAGCCGCACCCTTCAGTCAATGATGCTACCCTACAGCCTTGTGCTCCATACAAAAGAATAATAAACGTACTCTTTCTTAACATCGCTCATGCTGGTGAATAGATCGAAGGCTTATTTCCACACATTTCCATTTTGTACACCGCTCCTTTCCTATTCCATCTCTAGGCGCTGAAGGGGGCCCGGCAATGACGCGCGCTGAAAGGAGTACTCAGTTTTCACTCAGTTTTCTTGTTTGTCCGGGGGATATCTCAGCCATCCTTTGAGCTTGGAAGCTGAAAATTGGGCACAATAGTGAGCACGTGCTTTGGCAAAAATCGGTATTTTAAATTTTTTCATTAATCAATTACTTAATTATTATCGATTTATTAAGTACTTATTTATTTCCTTTCACAACTGGGCATTATCCCAGGCACCATTTGAGCTAGGAAGCTGAAATTTGGACATGACAATGACCAAATAATTTGGCTTTTAAGGATATTTTTGATTTATTGATTAATTAATCGATTCATCAATCTGCCTGCAACCCTCTTATGGTAAAACTGCCAAAATCGAGGCTCTCTGCTCACCTTCTTTCTTTCATTCCCCCTTTCTCCCACCTCTGGAACAAACTCCCCCACTCCCTTCAATCCAACTCCTCCCTAAAGGGCTTTAAAACAACTGTTCACCACCATCTCTTATCTTCCCCCATCCAAAACCTTGATCTTTTCTACCCCCGCTAACTTTTACCCCAGATACACTTTTTCGAAATTCCAACTTCTTTCCTGGAAGTCCTTGTAGTGTCCATATGTTTTATACCTCTCCCACCTCCCCCCAAACCCTCTCAATGTCCTTGCTCTCAAATGTTGTGTTTGTGTCCTTCCCCCTCTCCCCATCTTGTCCACTGCTCCCCTTATTTTGTGTTTCGGTTTGACTTTGTGTGATTAATGTTAGCTCTTTCATGAGCCTCGATCTTGTATACAAAAAAAACAAAAAATTATTTAATTACTTTTCAAAATGTTAGAATTGGTTGAAACAGTGGTGGCTTATGTATGCCATTAGCCAATAGCTAAATAAATTAATTATTTTACGATTATTAATTTATTTTTATTATGCAACTATTCAATTATACACCGCTCCCTCCTAATTCCATCTCCATCTCCATGTCCATGTGCTGCATTGCAGCGTCGCCAGGCACGGAAGGCACCCCAGCGCCATCACGCGTTGGAGGATGTTATTTATTTATTTGGCGTAAGGGCAGTGTTCTTTGAATGTAGCTCTACTTGTTTTCTTGTTTGTCCGGGCGATATCACAGCCATCCTTTAAGCTAGGAAGCTGATGTTTGGACACAAAAATGACCAAGCGATTCAGCAAAAGGGTATTTTTGATTTATTGATGAATCAATTAATCAATTAATTATTTAATTTATCGATTAATTATTTAATTAATTTTCAACAAGTTAGATTTGGATGAAACAGTGGTGGCTTCGGTATGCTATTAGCCAATTGATTAAGAAATTATTTATTTTACGATTATTTATTTATTTTAATTAGACAATGAAACAATCAATTATTGTGCATTGCTCCCTCCCAATTCTGTTTCCATGTGCTGCTAGGCTGCATGCTAGGCTAGCGCCCGGCGACGTCGCACGTTGGAGGATATGTTAATTTATTTAGCATGGGGCGGTGTACATTGAATGTAGCTCCATTGTTTCCTCTTTCTCTGTTGTCATTTACAAATCAGTGAGGCAAACCTTTCAGCCTTGATTATGGCAAACTTCAATAATAAAAAATACGTCTCCACAGACACCAACATGTGGCTTCAAAATGGAATGTTTTCCATAATCACGTTTGCTATTAAAAACACCATACCTGCAGTTATTCATAAAGTGTAAAAGTTAGTGCGGTATTAAAAGTGCTTCCTCCCTCACCATCCCAACGCCAATCTTACCTGGCAGCAGAAGCACTGAGGATGAAAGTTTCGATCCTGTATAACCAATCTCAAAGTTTTATCTTCACCAGGCCCTGGTACAATAGCTTCTCCGCAGGCACTGCAGCGGGGAGAGAACTTCCTGTGAAAAAATGATGGAAACCATACAAGGTTGGTTCAGTAAACAAACGGCCAAAGCTTGCAGAGTCAAGAAAATTGGGAATTTTGCAGTCACTCCAACACCTCAAAACGATACTTTTACCCACAACAACCCACAAGCACACACCTATGGTAGTCAGGAAGACACAGCGGTTTTTTATCAGGTCCGAATGCAAACGGTGTTGTGCTGAGTGGTTTTTGGCAGGTTGAACACACAAAGCAGTCTGGATGGAAGGTCAGGTCCCCAGCCTGGAGCAGGCGCTCGCGCACCATTTCCCCGCAGGCAGCGCAGCGGGCGAGGGTTTTCTGCCATGAGATCAAAAGTTTTGGTTACATGAGGGTGCGCAGTGTGAGAACCACAAACGACAACCTTTCTCGATGACAGCGATGATGAAGAGGAAATGCAACTTACCAAGTGACAATTTTCACAAAGGAATATTCCATCCTTCTCATAGAACTGAGTTTCAACGAGTGAAGCAGAGCATTTGGAACATATGAAGCAGGTTGAGTGGTAGGGAGTGTCATTGAAGGTGCAGTATCGGCCAGTAACATCCCCCTGACAAACCCCACACAACACTGCAGGAAAATTTTAGGCATCGTTTACCACCTGGTAACTGTTACTGGAACAGCAAAAGTGCATGCAAGATCGGAAAGTTTCATTAAAAGGTGCAACATACCCTTTTTACCAGGCTGCCCAGTCACCGGTTGCACTGTCGGGGGCAAGGCTGTCAGTAAATCGATAGAGGGCGTTGGAATCGAGGCTTGAGGAAGATGGGGTGTCGGAGCCGGAGCTTGGGGACGATGGGGTGTTGGAGCCGGGGCTTGGGGAAGATAGGGCGTCGGAGCCGGGGCTTGGGGAAGATAGGGCGTCGGAGCCGGGGCTTGGGGAAGATAGGGCGTCGGAGCCGGGGCTTGGGGAAGATAGGGCGTCGGAGCCGGGGCTTGGGGAAGATAGGGCGTCGGAGCCGGGGCTTGGGGAAGATAGGGCGTCGGAGCCGGGGCTTGGGGAAGATAGGGCGTCGGAGCCGGGGCTTGGGGAAGAAAGGGCGTCGGAGCCGGGGCTTGGGGAAGAAAGGGCGTCGGAGCCGGGGTTTGGGGAAGAAAGGGCGTCGGAGCCGGGGCTTGGGGAAGATAGGGCGTCGGAGCCGGGGCTTGGGGAAGATAGGGCGTCGGAGCCGGAGCTTGCGGAAGATAGGGCGTCGGAGCCGGGGCTTGGGGAAGGTTTGGTGTCGGAGCCGAGGCTTGGGGACGATAGGGCATTGGAGCTGTGGCTTGGGGACGATAAGGCGATGGAGCCGGAGCTTGGGGACGATAGGGTGATGGAGCCGGAGCTTGTGGACGATAGGGCGACGGCGCCGGGGCCTGGGGACGATATTGGTCTGCAGGCGGCACAACTTTCTGGACAGCACTTTCGTTTACACCCCACTTTCCTCCTGTAGAGTTATCAAGCTGCAACTGATTGTATGTTGGTGGTGATGGTTGTTGTCCAACCAAAGCAGGAGATTTAGAACGAAAAGGACGGGGTGACCGAGGCTTATACCCCCCACTTTGTACAGGAACTGCTGCTACAGAGGAGGTTGCTACAGAGGATGATGTGGTGGTTGCAGGCAGAGAAGCTTTGGTAGGGGCTAAGCCACCAACTGGTCGAAGCACAGCTTGGCTTGGCGTCATTGAAGCTGAACGTGGTTGGAACTGAGTATTGTTGCTGGCTTGAGTCGAAGGTCGTGGGACAGAAGGCATTGCCGAATTCGGTTGCATTGGAGGAGCAGGCTGTGGAAGGCTAGGTGCAGATGTCAGTGTGACCGTTGACTGTCCAACACGGGTAGTGGGAGCAACTTCAGACATTTCAGCCTCCTGATTGGGTATAAGCGAAACAACTGAAGCTAGATTGCACAAGTTAAACGATCAAAAGCACCGAGTATCCAAATCCACCTCCATAATTACCTGCACTTTGCGTAGCTGGAACGGAGAACTCTTTTTCATCTCTGCAATCATACTACTCATTGCATCGCCACCCTCATCTCGACCTCGGGCCGGAGGTTTTGCTCCAGCACTGATCGCCGATCCCTTTGCCTGCAACATAACAATATATTAGCAGCACAGTAACCGAGGCTTAGCCAATATGGAGAGATTTAAATGACTGAGCTGCACCTGTTTCTGAATCACGAGTGGTCGATTAATAGTGAGGGCTGGAGGGGGTAGAGGAGGCGGTGGAGGTGGTGGTGGTGGTGGTGGTGGTGGTGGTGGAGGCGGTGGAGCTACAGCTGCTAAGGATTGGAGTGCAGGAGGAGGGGGTGGCAAAGGCAGGTCCTGGTCATCAAGTGGGGGTGGCAGTGGAAATGGAACAGGGTCTGGAGGTGGTGGAAAAAGAGTGGTGTCGTCTGAAGATGAAGATGAAGATGAAGATGCAGGTGGAGGTGGGGGCAATGGCAGATCATCTGTTGAGAAAGGGGGAGGGAGACAATGAATTCGCATCATTTTAAAAGATCATTCATAACATCAATCTCTCCCCACAAGCCCAGCTACCCCTGAGTATGAAGACATCCCAAAAGTTGCCATCCCCACTGGAACTTTACAAAGTCTTCGTGATAACAAAGTTATGTGTACAGTCTCCACTCGATTTGTCTTGCGAATAAAGTTCGTCACACTTTTCCTGTTTCAGGAGTCGAAATGATGGCATCTTGTATCAAGGTCGTGGCCATGGCGAAAATCTTCAGCAAAGACATTCAAACGCTCGTCAAAATCATGGTGATACAGAAGAAGAAAAAAAAAACCACATCAAATTCATCAACTCTTCTTCTTCTTCTTCTTTTTCTTCACAGTTGTGTGAACTCGAGAACTGTTCAGTGATTGGAATCATCCATTCTGGGAGAAAAAGTAAATGCGCACGATGGACTGCGTTCGGGCACGCTTGCCACCAGACGGTACGAGGACAATGTCGCTGTCGTTAAGACTTACTTCAATATCGGCAGATCACAATTCAAGAACGTGCAACAGTCTGAGATGCTAAAGTCAACTGTGCATCGCATTGTCACCAAGGGTGTCACATGTCCTCACCGAGGAGCGGAGACCGAACCGGTTAGCTGTAAGCATCTTTGGCATTTCCATTGGGAAGGTGACATTTTCTTGGACCACATCATTGCTGGTGACCTACCTTGGTTCCACAACTAAGAGTCACAACCGAAGCCTCAGAGTTGAAAGGGCCAAACCCCAACAAGGGAGCATCAAGGTGCTTCACTTCATGCCAACAATGGAATTTTGCCAAGCTTGGAAATTCCACAGCAGTGAATGGAGACTACGCCATATTGCTTTCATGATACGAGATCTGCAGCGCAAAAATAAATAAAAAGCTGGAACTCTTTTGAATGATGCCATGCCCAATACAAGATGGCAGGACCGTGACCTATTAAAGTCCTGAAAGGAGAACAAGTTGCCTCACCCTACATATTCAGCAGATTTAGGTCGATGTGATTTCCTCAATCCCAAAAATGGAAAATCGAGCATGTGTGAAGAAGTTTTACATCCAATTAACATGGCTGCACATCCACATCCACTGTATTGAGGACACTCAAGATGGGCAGTTTCTGGAGTCAGATCGAACCGTTGGACAATGCATTAAAGAGGATGGAAATGGAGGATAATGCAACACCAAAGGTTTGTCAATCTCATTATGTAGGAGGGCGAAGGGAAGGGGGTCACGTGACTGTCGGATGACAGTCAGTTATCAAAACTGTTGTTACATTTGTGCGTTTCACTTAATGGGTTTGTGCCAAGGAAAGTCCTTCAGTGACTGAAGTCAAGGCTCATCCAAGTTATGGCAAGCAAAGTTGGGTCGGAACCAATGATATAATGAATGGAACAAAAAAAAAGAAAAGAAAAAAAAAAGAAGATATTACATGAGCAAGGAATGGATTGCTCTGTGGCTTCACGGGACAACCGCCAAGCCATCTCAGCCTGGGAATTGAATGAGGATAAAATGAAGGAAGGACCTCTTCAAACACTCTGTGGCAGACAAAAACCTTGAGCTTTTCTTTCAACTTGACAAAAACAAAATGTACCGTACAATGCTACCCTGAGGCTATTGGATGCGGATTCATGGCATCATCTTGAGGGCACGTGTGGATGATCCATCACCGACATTGTCTGCATACCCTCAAAGGAAGACAAAGTGACCAACACCCCACCGAGCAGCTCTCGGAAGGAATAGAGCCATGAAGGCACGCTACATAGGTCATCTGCAAGGCCTCGCTCCTATACGAGCCCAGCTTTAGTATACAAAAAGGTCAGACCAATGTGGAGGCAACTGCACCCTCTACGACCGTCGCTTTCAACGGGGGCGACGTCATAGTAGAAAAGGTTCCTTCAGGTCAATGGCCTCACCTTGTGCAGCCTGCGGAGCCACAGGGACCCCTCCGTCAGACCCCTTAGGTCGAGGTGCAGCAACTGAGGTGAACTTCTTCACCGGTTTGTAGAAAAGTGGAACATCACGCTGTGGTGCAGCCATGGTGCGTACAAGTCCTGCACGGCCAAACCTGCCGAGCACAGCATCAACTAGACACATCTCAATGTGCACCTGATACCTCCTATTATTGATTTGCAACAATCTGATCAAAATGACTTCAAATAACCAAAATTGCCATTCCCTTAAAATAGTCTAAAGTCAGATGGAAACATGTGACCAAAGGTTCAGCAGACCAATTGAAAATGTTCAGCAAAGACAAATCCTTTTGAACCATCCCGCTAGAAATTGGTGCAATTATTACGTAATGTTTGCCAGGATATCATCTTAGCCCATAATGTACTCTGCACATCCTGGCAAGTCTGGGAGGGGTCTCGGAAGGGCAGACAGTGTCGGTACGTTTTTCAGACATCACCCATCGCCCCCACCTATGTCTGTTTAACATTCCAAGCTGGCCCTCTTCTCCAAGCACCCCCAACATGCTTCTGATGACATCATGCCATAGCTACTTTCCTTGCCCTTGTAAGGGCAAATGCCTGAGGATTTCCCAGAACCCATGGAGAAGGGAGATATGGGGTGTGTCACGTATGGCAAGCGCACACACACACACACACACACACACACACACACACACACACACACACACACACACACACACACACACACACACACACACACACACACACACACACACACACACACACACACACACACACACACACACACACACACACACACACACACACACACACACACACACCAGCAACGCCATTGTATCAAAAGGTAGAGACGAAGTACTTTCTCTTCCCCTCTGTCCCAATAACTTTCACAACCAATACAAAAAAAGGTAACATTTGAAAAGGTAACATTTGCACAGCTACGGCGACCTCCTTCAACCACAACCACCAACCGCAAGCCCGCCTACGCCTACACACACCCACTATCCCCTAAAGTTGCGACGCCATTTGAATCGTGTCCCGAAGTTTGCAGCCCAAACTTTCCCATAACTCACCGCTCACCAGCAAACCGTCCGCGGCGGCGAAACGCTCCCTTTCCCTCCCCCAGGTTCTTATATCCAGTCGGCGAGGCGCGCGACAGGCGTTCCCCGCGCCCATTGGTTGATTGCGGCGATGACGTCATCGGCATTGTAGTTTTCTCCAAATTTGGAGCTAAGGTATGCGGCGCGAAGCCAAGAGGGTAGAAATGGGGGTAAAGGGGGGGGGGCTGGTGACCCATGGGGATCGGGGGAGATGGACGAGTCGGGGAACAGTTAGACAGAGCCAGATACACAGGAGACATGTCGTTGTCACCTTTGTCGTGTTGTCCAAAGACCTAAAGTGGAATTTGCCGCTTGATTGGTGGGGAAGCTGACAGACCAGTGACGTCACAACGATCCTTGAAAACTTTCCTATTTACAAGTGAAAGTCGAGGAAGCTTATTGTCCGAGTCCACGAGACCCTCTTTTTGTCATCTCATGAGGTTATAAATATAAATTATTCGCCTTTTAATGCGATAAATGTCTGGTATGTTGAGCACGTTGTCTTTATAAACATTCGTGCGTCGGTGAAAATACGTAATAAATAGACGAACGGAGAGACAGACACCGTGGAAACGACAGATAAGAAATGTTGGCACTCGATCGGCCTTTGGCTCCAAACGGGACACGTCACGCCTGTTGGCATGACGTCACCTGTTGTTGAAAGCATGTGTTGGTTTATAGTGATGAGAAGGCAATGGCAAACCACCCTTGCCATTTGTAAGGGAACGTTTAGCCTACCCGAAGGTAGATTCGATTCGGTGCTGGTGCTCCGCGGGTGGTTTGCCATTGCCGCACCTGCAGTGTAGTTATGGCCGGAATTTGTGATTTGGTCAGTTGGCCGGAGATAACTCACCTTCACTTCGCGAAACACTGGGTCAGGATTATAACTGGGTCAGGATTCTCAGAGGTGAGTGTACATAGCTCTAGGTGATCCTGGCAGCCCGTTCTGTACCTTACACTAGGTAAATCACCTGCTGAATACATCACAGGTGTGATGGGCCAAGTGTTTTTGCACCTTAACCCTGGGATCATCAGTGTGGCGGGATGGTGAGTTCGACGGGGAGATGAGGAATCAGGATACAGACATGGTGGAGTAACGGGAAGAAGGTCTCATTCAGGTGTGTTTTGTGATCCAAACATCTCGGTGAGACTGAAGGTGCACACAAAGGTAGTGAGGCCGGGGGCTTTGGAACGTAGGAAGCATGGCCGATGATACGAATGTGGGAGCAAAGATTCGATGTGACTGAGATAAAGATGTTGATGAGAATGCCACCACACCACCACCACACCAGGAAGGAGACAAAATGGCGGACTGACGAGGAGATGGAGTGATTGGGTGGAAGCGAACATGAATGAGAAAGGTGTAGATAAAGAATGATGTAATGACGAAGAAGTGTCAAGACTAAGAAGAAGAAGACTCTTGTATTGTGTGCACAGTACAGTATTGTTAACTTGTGCAAGGTGTCCTAGAGGTTGTGTAGTGATCTGTGCATAGGCCCGATGTGCCTGAACGATTGAATTTCCATTTGTAACAATCAGTTAAACAGTTACAGCTCGTTCTTGATCTGTCCATCCATGGTAAATCTCCAGGGATCTGGGGTGGGGGATCACATTGTTAGACATTAGCATGTACAAAATATTTAAAATCAAAATCACTGCACTACTTTTGGGAGATGATAATCTACAGGAAACCCACGAATGTGTGACTCATTAGATGAGCCCGGGTGGTGATGTAATGGATGTGGCAAAGCCGGAAACACGTTAAAGGATGCAGAGACAGATGGTAAATGTGCAGTGTCGGAGGCTCGGGTAGAGGTGGGGGCAGTGTTCACGTAAGAACATGGGAGACGTGAAGTAATAATAAGGGAGAACGAAGCAAACATGAGGGAGAGGTTGATGGAGCCAAAACATGGGATAGTATTTGGGAACAAACAAGAAGACGTCATGCAGAGCACGATACTTGCAAAATCCATCCCTCCCCAAAATTTAAAAAAAGTTGCAATGGAAACATCAAATTGTCCATTTCATTAAGATTAAAATTGACGATCTTGATCAAAGCTCAGGTCAATTGGATTAAAATTGATGATTTTTCAGATGAAAATTGATGATTTTTGAAGTTTGACCTAGAGTTGACCTTTGACCTTTTGACTTCAAAAATAGTTGCTTTCCCAATTCAATGATGTACGATGCAATTGCTATTCAATTTTCAAGTTAATAGGATGAAAAGTGAGGATTTTTTGGATGAAAATTAATGATTTTGGAAGTTTGACCTGGAGATGACCTTTGACCTTTTGACCTCAAAAATAGTTGCTTTCCCAATTCAGTGAGGCACTATGCAATTACTATTTAATTTTCAAGTTAATAGGATGAAAAGTGATGATTTTTCAGATGAAAATTAATTATTTAAAAAGATTGACCTAGAGTTGACCTTTGACCTTAAAAATAGTTGGTTTCCCAATTCAATGATGTACTTTGCAATTGCTATTTAACTTTCAAGTTAATAGGATGAAAAGTGAGGATTTTTCAGATGAAAATTTATATTAAGTTTGACCTGGAGTTGATCTTTGACCTTTTGACCTCAAAAATAGTTGCTTTCCCAATAAATGATGTACTATGAAATTGCTATTAAATTTTCAAGTTAATAGGATGAAAAGTGAGGATTTTTCAGATGAAAAGTAATTATTTTAGAAGTTTGACCTAGAGTTGACCTTTTGACCTCAAAAATAGTTTGTTTCCCAATTCAGTGATGTACTATGCAATTGCTATTTAATTTTAAAGTCAATCGGATGAAAATTGACAGATTTTCAGATGAAATATGATGATTTTGGAAGTTTGACCTTAAGTTGACCTTTGACCTTTTGACCTCAAAAATAGTTGCTTTCCCAATTCAATGATGTACTATGCAATTGCTATTTAAATTTCAAGTTTTTAAAGTTTCAAGTTTAAAAAAAAAAAAAAAAAAAAAAGTTAATAGGAAGAAAAGTGATGATTTTTCAGATGAAAATTAATTATTTTAAAAGTTTGACCTAGAGTTGACCTTTGACCTTTTGACCTTAAAATAGTTGGTTTCCCGATTCAATGATGTACTTTGCAATTGCTATTTAATTTTCAAGTTAATAGGATGAAAAGTGAGGATTTTTCAGATGAAAATTTATATTAGAGGTTTGACCTGGAGTTGATCTTTGACCTTTTGACCTCAAAAATAGTTGCTTTCCCAATAAATGATGTACTATGAAATTGCTATTAAATTTTCAAGTTAATAGGATGAAAAGTGAGGATTTTTCAGATGAAAATTAATTATTTTAGAAGTTTGACCTAGAGTTGACCTTTGACCTTTTGACCTCAAAAATAGTTTGTTTCCCAATTCAGTGATGTACTATGCAATTGCTATTTAATTTTCAAGTCAATCGGATGAAAATTGACAGATTTTCAGATGAAATATGATGATTTTGGAAGTTTGACCTCAGGTTGACCTTTGACCTTTTGACCTCAAAATAGTTGCTTTCCCAATTCAATGATGTACTATGCAATTGCTATTTAAATTTCAAGTTAATAGGAAGAAAAGTGATGATTTTTCAGATGAAAATTAATTATTTTAGAAGTTTGACATAGAGTTGACCTTTGACCTTTTGACCTTAAAAATAGTTGGTTTCCCAATTTAGTGACTCGATGTGCAAATGCTGTTCAATGATGAAGTCAATCGGATGAAAAATGACAATTTTAACAATTTGACCTTAAGATGACCTTTGACCTCAAAATCAATAGGCTTCTTCCTTATGACCAATTGACAGACAAACAAGCAGAATAACGCACAAGACCAACCAATATACTTGAAAATCTTAGATTTGCAAGTAAAAAAGCAAACAGACAATGGATTCAGGACAAAATCATGAAGGTGCATGAACGACGATAGGAGAGGATGAAACAATGGTGGGATTTGGTATGGGATTGCAGTGGACGTGACATCCATCTGGAGGGAAAGACAGGGATATGGTCCAACGGTTGAGAGAGGTGCCAAGCTTCCTGGATTTAGAGCAAACATGTTGTGCGATGACGCTTTCTCTGCATATTTGTTTCTTTTTGTATCTGTATCAGGGAACTATTGGTACCTTTACACTTTTTTCAAATAACACAATTTTCTCGAAAAATACGTTGAATTTGACAAAAGTATTTGTTCTCCACAATTCTTTATTTCACTCTTAATATTACAGAACCTTTGTTTTTGATTCAGAACTTAATAAATCCTTTTAAATCAGAGAATAAAAATAAATGGCATTGACAAAATTATTGAAACCCCAGACTTAATCAGCACAGCCTTTGGACAAAATAACTGCTGTCGAGCGCTTCCTATAGCCATGAATGAGCTTCCGACACCTCTCTACTGGCAGTTTGTCCCACTCTTCTTGTGCAAACTGCTCCAGTTCTCCAAGATTTGAAGGGTGCATTCCCTCAACTGCTGTTTTCAGATCTCCCCACGGGTGTTCAATGGGATTTAGATCTGGACTCATTACTGGCCACTTCAGAACAGTCCAGCGTTTTGTCTTGAACCATTCCTGGGTGCTTTTTGAAGTGTGTTTGGGGTCATTGTTCTGCTGCAAGACCCATGACCTTCTACGGAGACCCAGCTTTCTGACACTAGGTTGAACATTGCGCTCCAAAATGCCTTGGTAATCTCCTGATTTCATGATGCCATGTACACATTCAAAGGTACCCAGTGCCAGGGAAGCACAGCAACCCCAAAACATCACTGAACCTCTCCATGTTTGACTGTAGGGAAGGTGTTCTTTTCTTTGAAGGCTTTATTTTGTTTTATGTAAACAAAGAGATAATGTGTTTTACCAAAAAGCTCTAATTTGGTCTCCTCTGTCCACAGGACATTCTCCCAGAAGGACTTTGGCTTGTTGAGGTGTGTTATGGTAAACTCCATTCGGGCTTTCTTATGTCTCTCTCTCAGCTGTGGGGTCCTTCTGGGTCTCCTGCCATATAACCCCCTTTCATTGAGTTGGAGACGGATGATGCAAGTTGAAACTGTCGTACGTTGTGTCCAAAGGTCAGCTTGAATCTGTTTGTCAGTTGATTGAGGTGCTTTCTCCACCATTTGAACAATCCTTCGCTGCAACTTCGATCAAGTTTTCTCTTGCGGCCACGTCCAGGGAGGTTGGCTACAGTGCCATGGGCCTTAAACTTCCTGATAACATTGCGTACGGTGGACACAGGAACTTGAACGTCTCTGGAGATGGACTTGCAGCCTTGAGATTGTCCATGCTTGGCTACAATCTTGTGTCTGACCTCCTCAGACAATTCTCTGGTTTTCTTTCTTTTCTCCAAAGGAAGGTATGGAGGCAAAAGGTCTGAAGGTGAATATCGGAAAAACGAAGGTGATGGCAAGTGGTAAAGCATGTGGTGAGGTGGAAAGAACTGGGAAGTGGCCGTGTGCTGTGTGCAGGAAGGGTGTCGGAGTGAATTCCATTCAATGTACAATGTGCGCCGAGTGGGTTCATCAAAAATGTAGTGGTTTGAGAGGGTCATTAACCAGTGTGGCAGCTACATTCAAGTGTAAGGTGTGCACAGAGGGAGCTGCAGATGGAGGAAATGTTGAGTTGGATCTTGGAGACGGCGTGAAGCTGGAAGGTGTGAAAACATTTTGTTACCGAGGAGACATGCTGAATGGAGAAGGTGGATCAGACTTAGCAACGGTTGCTAGAGTGAGATGTGCATGGAAGAAGTTTCGGGAACTGAGTTGCGTGCTGACGAGGAGGGGAGTGTCGTTGAAGCTGTAGGGAACGGTGTGAGAAATGTTATGATTTATGGGAGCGAGACATGGGTAATGAACATAGAGCAGCAACGAAGGCTGGAAAGGGTGGAAATGCGAATGGTTCCTTGGATGTGTGGAGTATCGTTGAGAGAGAGGAAGACAAATGATGAATTGCCAAAGATGATGGGAATAGAGCATGTGATGGATGCTGTGAAGAGAAACAGGTTGAGATGGTTTGGTCATGTGTTGAGGAAGGATGAAAGTGACTGGTTGAGAAGAGTGATGGAAATGAATGTAGAGGAAGTAGAGGACGGGGAAGACCGAGAAAGACTTGGCTAAAGATGGTCGGAGAAGAAATGCGGGCAAGGGGGTTAACAAGGGGAGATGCAGAAAATAGGGCAAAATGGAGAAGATTGTCATGGGGACCGCAAGGCTACCCCCTGCTCTTGCAGGGAAAATGGCCTTAAAATGCCTGTTGTTGTTGTTGTCTCCATGCCCATTGCAGTACACACAGTGACACAAAACAGCAGAATGACTCCTTTTCTCTGTTCAAACTGGTTGAATGAGCGATTTTTTAAATATTGCAGGCACCTGCAACTTATCACAGGTGACTTCAATTCCAAAGTAAAGGAGAATCACCTGCTTGAAATCGAATTATTTCTAACAACTTCTAAAAGGTGCCAAAAATAATGTCCGGGCCATTTTAGGATTTCTGCTAAGATTTAGTCGTTTTTTCGAACTTTTTTTGTTTTGTTCCACTGTAAACCAAAGAAATACATGTGTGGATACCAAAATATTTTTTCATTTCAACAATTTTCTGGAAGAAATGGTGTATTATTTGAAAAAAGTGCAAGGGTGCCAATATTTGTGGCCACGACTGTGTGTGTGTGTGTGTGTGTGTGTGTGTGTGTGTGTGTGTGTGTGTGTGTGTGTGTGTGTGTGTGTGCACGTGTGTGTCATTGGTTATCTCCAAATGTGGTTTTCCGAAGGTGGAACGGAGCCCTCCCAGGTCCCGAAGTATCAATCTCCGTTTCAGTAAGGAATCATGATTCATGGACCAATTTGTGAAGTTTTCTTATTCTCAAAGTTTTGTTCCGAGTGCTCTTTTGAGGATTGTCACCGAGCCTCGGACAGCTTCCAACTGTAGTTTGTTAAGACCCTTCTTTGTCTACTTCCATTCTGTCCAACCCTTTTTTTTTTTTATACCTTCCTGCTCTTTTATCATTTTCCCAGGTGTCGGTGTATAAACCAGAGAGGTTTATACACCGACACCTGGGAAAATGATAAAAGAGCAGGAAGGTATAAATAAATTAAAAAAAAACAAACAAAAAAAAAAACTGAATATATATGTCGGTGTATATCTGTTCATATTTCGTTTTATGGTTTTCTGTCTTCTTTTTTTGCAATTATTTGGGCTGCACTCATTGTTTCGGTTTCTTGTGTGACATCTTCCATTCACACGTGTTTTTGTAAATTTTTTGAAAGGTTGGTTAGAATACCTTCTCTGGTTTGTTGTCTTCGTGTTGGCATACAAATTGGATTCGGCAGTCTGTTGCACATTTTACCTACTTGGCCAATCCTACAGTTGTCATTCTGTGCACTTGGTTGAGCTCCATCAAGCCACTCCCTCTTTCTCATCTCGGCAGGTACATCCTCGGGATGCATTGATTTTTATAAAACATTTTGTGGAAGGTTAGGAGTTTCCTTGTTTTGAAATTCAGTTTATTGATTTCTGATTGTGGCCAGTTTATTTACAATCCCACTCCAGTTTATTATTCCACAGCTGTACTGGCAGACTGGTATTACGAGTTAGTTTATGGCTTTGATTTTGTTCCTTGGAGAAAGGTATTTTTTCAGGATCAGCCTCATTATACCTAAGTGTTCTTTGGTAATTGTTTTGCGTATTTTTTGTGACATGATGTTTTGTGGCCTTCTTCTACTCCGAGGTATTTGTATAATGCTTCGTTGTCTAGCTCCTGTATTGTTGTTTTTATGTCAATTTTTGTTGGTCGACATTGTATGAATGTGCATTTGGTACACTTATCCAGGCCAAATTCCATATGAATGTTGTCGGAGTACTGTTTCATTAATTAGAGTTGTTCTGCCAATTTTTTGTCATTTGGTGCAAACAGTTTTAAATAATTCATGTAAGGCCAAAAATATATATATTTCCGGTCTCTGGTCAGCGCGCGCATCGATTTTGACCCTCGCGCGTCAACAATTTTTTTTTTTTCAAATTTCCAACGGTACCTACAACAGCACGCGCCGTCCATATAATATAGAGCACATCATAAATTATAGAGCACATTAAACATAAACAATGCCGCGCTGCCTCAAGTATCCACGCCCCGTGGGAATTGCGCTGCCGGATCATAACACATGTATATTAAAATGGCGGCTTTGTGAAAACTAGGACAAACATTGTGAGTCAAATTAGTTCTTTTGTGGTCTAAATATGCCGCTTATTTCTGTATCTCTTGTTTGTGGAGTGAAAACTCTTCGATCTTTCGGCATTGTATCGTGTGATGGCTCGGCAAGTCTTCTTTATGTGTACGAATCGGTGTGCGATGGGTCTGTGACCTCCGGCAGTGCTAATCAATTTGTTCTGGATGCAGAACACGCTGGATCGAAGGTCACTGCGATGGTTGGATCGTCCCCCGGTGGATTTTCCAATCTATCCCCCTTACGGAACAAGTTAGTGACTGTCTGGAATTCGGGAAGTATTTTAAATTCGTGGTAGACATGTCAGTTGTTCAAAAGAGGGCCGCGGTGACTAATGCTTTTGAACTCATGATGCAGTCTGCCAAAGAAAAATGCCTGCCCCGTGCCCGAGAGACGACAGGAAAAAATGCGAAGTTCGAACTTTACAACTCCATCCTAATGTTCTTGCATGCCGGTGACCTCGGTTGGAGGAGGGAATACCTACACCTTGGAGAACATTAAAATAACTTAAGCTTGTGTTCATTATTTACAAAAAGGCCTTCCTGTCCCTTTGGCTGTCTTTAATTTCTCTCTGGACGGCGCCACGGCCGACGAGGAGGACCGCAAGGCATGAGGACACAAAAAACAACACCTTTATATGTGCAATCCATGCTTTTCAAAAAAAGAAAGAAAAAAAACCGCATCGCCGCATCAATTCTGGAACTTTGGTCTGACCAGAGACCAGCAATATAAATTTTTTGGCCTAAAGTAGATGTGTCACGTTTTTGTCTCTCTGTACGTTCTCTTATTTGATGTCAGGGTGTATCCATGCCCTTGCTCATGAATGAGGTTGCTCAATATGTCCAGAGTCAGGCAAGACAGGAGGGATGAAAGGCTGTCTCCCTGGAAGATTCCTCGACGTATCTACACTCCTGGTATTTAGATCTTTCCTTCCAAATGCTGTAATATCAATGTGGTATTCCAGAGCTCCATTGCTTTCTTCATCTGTTTGATTATTTGAGGATTTTCTTGTACAATTGCATGCATTGTATCATCCATTAATGTGAGACAATATCAAAAGCTTTTTGGTCGTCTATCCATGCTGTGGATAATTTTGTTCAGTTGTCAAAATCGGCACCATCTGGTCATGGTCAACCACCATTATTAAAAAATATACGGCACCATCTTTTTTTAAGTTGTTAAGTCACTGATAAGGTTCCGAGAGCAGGTATGTTGAATAGTTGTAACAGGAGTGTATACGTGCTGTAAATATTTGCCTGGAACATATATGCCACTTGATTCCTTTTCCTTTGTAAATACTTGCTGGCTTGTGTTACTAAAGGCCTGTTCTTAAGAAACGGTCTTCACCTGTTATGTCGGTTCTGATTGCGGTATAGGATAACTGAGGGTTAAATTGGCTAAGTAAGTGCAAGAAACAGTTTCATAACCAGTGGTCTTGCTCGGCCAACTAATTAAGATCCGTTACATAATCGTCAGCACGATACCTGCTCGTACTCAGGCTTTTTCGTATAGTAACACAACTTTGGGCGTAGGATCCCATGGGAAGTTCTGGGGTGACTGGTGATCATGGTCTCTTAAGAGACACCACCGTCGTCTTGGAGTTATCTGGAGGCGACGTCCGTTATTCAGGTGTCCTTCAGGAGCCAAAACCCTCACACTATATTTTTTTGAATATATAAATTGTGTCACCCGATCAAGATTGGCTTATTTTTGCTTTAGTAAAACATCAATAAGACTGATTAAAGCTGCAGCAAAAATTAACTCAGGAGTGCACTACGGCAATGACGGGCCAAAAGTCCTCATTGAAAGTTTTTATTATGACGTTGAATCTTCCGTGTGTGAAAATAATGTGGTACAGCAAATTTCAGGGCAATTGGTCCAGGTGTATAGAATTGTATAGAAATCAAAGAAAATGCTTTAAAAAAAAAAATAGGCTTCAGTGACAGACTTAACAAGGCGGCACCATGTTCTAGAGCAGGGAGGCAAGTTTGAAAGTTCATTCTTGAAGTTGAACACACTAGGGCATGCCCGTACTATATATAAGCTAGGACGTGCCCGTACGTGGGTGCCCGTTCCTTGCAAAAAAAAAAAAACTGCAAAAAAAAAAAAAACTGCAAAAAAAAAACAATGGTTTGGTCCATTCGCAACGACCACAGAACCCCCCCCCCCTCTATTTACATGAATGGTTTGGTCCATTCGCAAAGCCAAAGCGAACGACCACAGAACCCCCCCCCCCCTCTATTTACATGAATGGTTTGGTCCATTCGCAAAGCCAAAGCGAACGACCACAGAACCCCCCCCCCCCTCTATTTACATGAATGGTTTGGTCCATTCGCAACGGCAAAGCGAACGGCGAACGGCTAAATCGCCATAGCTCGGTAAGTACTTGTCCGATTAATTTCAAACCTTGAAAAGGCACATCCTCGGGTCCCCAGCAATATACCTGGCAAGTTTCAAGTATATCGGACCGGTAGTTGTCGAGAAACAGCGGTCACAGACAAACGTACAGACGTACAGACGTACAAACGTACAAACGTACAGAGATTACTGGAATTATAGATAGATGTTGTTTTCTGGCTCTCATGAGAGTAGACACACGTGCGGGATTTGTGGAATGAGCTATGATTGCCTTCGGTCGGGTTTGCTTTCCAGGAGGAGAATGCAAGTTGTTTTAAAGCAACTGTCTCACCATGGGATTCAGAGTACCAAGGGTGGGAGGATGACTAAGGACGAGATGGGATGAATCTGTGCACGAGAGAGAGCAGGTTTCTGTGCAAGAATTCCCAGACCGAGTTAACAACAGGGGCGGTAGATATGGGAGACCAGACCTGAAGAGAGATGGCTGTTTGCAGTCCCTGCCAACCTCCCTGAGTGAACTGCCAGACTCACCGACCCTGAGGCAGTTCTCGGAGAATTGCCAGAGAGATGTTGATCTTAACAAGCACATAACCAAACAAGTATATCATTGAATTGAAATAAATATAGATTTTTTTTAAAGGTCATAGAAAAACAAATCTCAGAACTTTACCACCGCCATTGATTCAAGTGGCTTTTACACCACTCTCTAACATTTTACACCAGTGCTTCGTGCCTGTTGTTTGTGTCCTTTATGACGTCCCTAAAACATTAAGTTTCCTGTTTGGAATGATTTTCAATTTTGCTTAACTGCCAGAGGCAGACAGAGTAAAGACATGGTCTGACTCCTCTCTGCACATGTGCGATCAGGAAACATTCAGAGACACAAAGGACTCAGGGACATCCTATGGGAGGAATGATTCTGTTAAACAGATGATGTCTGCAGTTTATCGGCAGCAGCTTGGATTGAGAGATCTGTCAGGTTGGAGAGGATACCTCAGATGTTTGAGGTTCACGCAGTTAGGCACAGGGGAGGGGACATTGGGAGGGTGCAGAATGGGAGGGAGGGAGGCTTTGAGGGGTGGGATGAGAGGGAGGCTTTGAGGAGGTAGGATGAGAAGGGAGCATTGAGAGGGTGATGTGAGGGGTGGTGTGAGAGGAGAGCATTGAGGGGTGGTGTGAGAGGAGAGCATTGAGGGGTGGTGTGAGAGGAGAGCATTGAAGGGTTGTTGTGACAGGGAAGCATTGAGGGGTGGTGTGAGGGGTGGTGTGAGAGGAGAGCATTGAAGGGTGGGTGTGAGAGGAGAGCATTGAGGGGTGGTGTGAGAGGAGAGCATTGAAGGGTGGGTGTGAGAGGAGAGCATTGAGGGGTGGTGTGAGAGGAGAGCATTGAGGGGTGGTGTGAGAGGGGAGCATTGAAGGGTGGGTGTGAGAGGAGAGCATTGAGGGGTGGTGTGAGAGGGGAGCATTGAAGGGTGGGTGTGAGAGGAGAGCATTGAAGGGTGGGTGTGAGAGGAGAGCATTGAAGGGTGGTGTGAGAGGAGAGCATTGAGGGGTGGTGTGAGAGGAGAGCATTGAAGGGTGGGTGTGAGAGGAGAGCATTGAGGGGTGGTGTGAGAGGAGAGCATTGAGGGGTGGTGTGAGAGGGGAGCATTGAAGGGTGGGTGTGAGAGGAGAGCATTGAGGGGTGGTGTGAGAGGGGAGCATTGAAGGGTGGGTGTGAGAGGAGAGCATTGAAGGGTGGGTGTGAGAGGAGAGCATTGAGGGGTGGTGTGAGAGGAGAGCATTGAGGGGTGGTGTGAGAGGGGAGCATTGAAGGGTGGGTGTGAGAGGGGAGCATTGAAGGGTGGGTGTGAGAGGAGAGCATTGAGGGGTGGTGTGAGAGGGGAGCATTGAGGGGTGGTGTGAGAGGGGAGCATTGAAGGGTGGGTGTGAGAGGGGAGCATTGAAGGGTGGGTGTGAGAGGAGAGCATTGAGGGGTGGTGTGAGAGGGGAGTATTGAAGGGTGGGTGTGAGAGGAGAGCATTGAGGGGTGGGTGTGAGAGGAGAGCATTGAGGGGTGGGTGTGAGAGGAGAGCATTGAGGGGTGGGTGTGAGAGGAGAGCATTGAGGGGTGGGTGTGAGAGGAGAGCATTGAGGGGTGGGTGTGAGAGGAGAGCATTGAGGGGTGGGTGTGAGAGGAGAGCATTGAGGGGTGGGTGTGAGAGGAGAGCATTGAGGGGTGGGTGTGAGAGGAGAGCATTGAGGGGTGGGTGTGAGAGGAGAGCATTGAGGGGTGGGTGTGAGAGGAGAGCATTGAAGGGTGGGTGTGAGAGGAGAGCATTGAGGGGTGGGTGTGAGAGGAGAGCATTGAGGGGTGGGTGTGAGAGGAGAGCATTGAAGGGTGGGTGTGAGAGGAGAGCATTGAGGGGTGGGTGTGAGAGGAGAGCATTGAAGGGTTGCTGTGACAGGGAAGCATTGAAGGGTGGGTGTGAGAGGAGAGCATTGAAGGGTTGCTGTGACAGGGAAGCATTGAGGGGTGGTGTGAGAATGGATGCAGAAAGGGGGGACTTGAAGCTTTGATGTGTGGGGTTGGTGGGAACAGAAAGAGGGGACATAAAGTGGAGGGATGCTGAATCCAAATTCCCAAGTTGGATAAACTGGAGATAAAGATCATGGCATGGGTGGTGAACATTTTTGTTGAAGGTACGGAGAAAGGTGGTGCTGTACACGTGGGAGTGATAGTGGACAAAGTGCTTAGCTGGCACACAGTTTTGGAAAAGAATCTGTGAAGAAGAAGCAGAAGAAGAGGAATAGCACGTGTGAAGATAGTAGCCAACAACAACTTTCATACACGCACGCACACACATACACACACACACACAGATATACACACACACACATATATATATATACATATCATCTTCTTGCTCCAGATCAACAAAGCCACAATGCAACTCACTCTTCCCTTCAAAACATTTCTCCCATCTCTGCTTAAGACTGAGTATTCCACGACCTGGTGTAAACCCAAACTACATCCCATCAATCGATCATTCTCCATCCTTTCCAATACTTCAAACAATTGCTTTAATAAATCCACGAATAATCAGCACTGATTTAACAAAAGAAGGGTCACGTTCAACAAATCGATTAGAGTTCTAAGAAGCAGTTTCTGATTGGATGGATAAGGGAAGTGTCGTGGACATAGGCAAAGTATATCTAGAAAGACCCTCTCCCTTAGGGATCGGCTTTGTGGGGGTTTGTCAGGGTGCAGTGGAGGAAGTGGGGCAAATGTATTGTTACAGTTTTAGGAAACTGCTCAGAGGCAATGGCAACCACCATACAGGTTGCTTAGTGTAGTTATTTCCGTAGTGTAAGGTCAGAGTAACCCCTTCTCCTTGTGTAGTGGGTTAGAGTGTAATAGGGCGAGGCAAAGCGGCAATGCACCAATCAGCATCCCGAGTTCCGCTAAGAACTTTCTAGATTCCCCTTCTTGGCCCCGCCCTCATTAAGGGATTATAAAAGCGCCGAGGGCGAAGGCTCCCTCTCTCTGTCTGCCTGGGTCACTGGCGCTGCGTGTGCGTTTTGGTGGTGGACGATTTGAGCTCAAGGGGTGGCGCTCGCGTTGCCGAATCAGAGCTGGGAGCCAAAGTCGTGTGTAGACGGAGCGAGCACACACGAGGGCCAGGCCATGCTACACACATATTTTAGGTTCTCACACAGTAGGCTATCTTCTCACACTTTTTCCCAGCTGTATTTTATTATTTTATCATCATTGACACACACTGATTGACAGTTGGCTATCTTCTCACACTTTGTCCCAGCTGTATTTTATTATTTTATCATCATTGACACACACCTTCGCATTTTCTCTCACACCATTTACATGGGTACGCATGACGATGCACCCTCTACAGTCACCCATGCTAGACACCTCAAGTATTGCTGCCGCCTTTCCCCCCCCCCCGCCTTTAGCGCTTGGGTCGTGGAAGCACGTCTGCTTCCACCCGGTAAGCCAGAGGCCGTTGACCCTCGTACTTTCCTTAGCTTTCTGTTCTTTTCTTACATCCCATGAATGTCTGATGGGCGCCCTGTATTGTGTAATAGCCGGTAGATAAGGCATAGGTTAAGGTTTTGCTCTTGTCCATTTTATTTGCTCTATACATACTCGCTTGTATTCTTCATTTGCTTGCGATGGCTCACTGTACATATGGAATTTGTATTCCTCCATTGTTCCCCTTGTGTGTATCTTCCCCTCCCACCATGAACATTAAAGCCCTTGAGTTCCCTACCCCCTTTTTGCATGTTTTGCTTGTGCCTTGTAAATAATAAACCCCTTGTTGACGTTCATTTCCAATCTGTCTGTGCCCGTCTTTTCCTCCATTGATCCAGCTCTGTTTGCACTTAGGTCAGCCCAGGAGATTATAATTCCCTGACTGATTGGTTCGTTATTCTGATAAGTACCCCTCGGTTTTATGCTCGGCCACATCAAGATCTAATTAAGACAAGGGTGGTGCATATTGAGGGTGCGTACCCTGGCCAGGAGCCCACATGATCTCTAGTTAAACGGTAATAAACAGCGGACACTGGAACACGTGGTTAACAGGTTGGCGCTCACGGTTAACTAGCAATCTGTAAGTCGTCTTTCTTTTGTGTGCCCATGGCCTGACCCTGGGTACTACCACCATGTGTGCCCAATTTGGTGGAGACTGGCCAAAAGGAATAAGTGCAGAAGAGTTCTTCAGCAGAATACACAGTGATAGGACCAGGGCCCACATTCTGAGAGCTAAGAAGAAGAGAGTTAAGACACGAGTAATTCAGGGTCCTTACACTCAGAGAGTAGTTCCCTCTGCCACCAAAGGTGGATGAAGGTTATATTTTCACCCGTGTTTGTCTGTCTGTGAGCAGGATGTCTCAAACAGTTATGGAAGGATTCAGACAAAATTTGGTGGAAACGTTGAGCATGTTACAAGGACAAATTGTTTAGATTTTGGTGAAGATCCAGATCCCGTAATTTTTTTAAGTGACAAGCAAAGGTACCCGGCGTTGCCTGGCAACACCAGGTCCCTCCTCCCACTCCACTCCCTGCCCCCTTCCATCCCCTCCCTGCCCCCTTCCATCCCCTCCCTCCAGACTCCCACCCCATCCCTTCCCCTCCCTCCTCCTTCCAGACTTCCACACCACCTCTTCCCCTCCCTCCACCCACCTCATTTCACCTCCCTCCCTCCAGATTCCCACCCCTTCCCCTTCTCTTCCCACCCCACATCTTTGCCTCACACCTCCTCCCCTGCTTCCTGCCACCGGCTCCCACCCTTTCCCCGCAACAGGTGGTGGCTCGTTTGTTTATACGTTTTTTATGTACTAAGTCGAGACTCATGTACGAACTAACACATAAAACATGTAAGAAACTAGAACAGCACTCAGTAGAGAGCAAACCTCCGCCTGGTGAACAGTTTATGTTTTGTATCCCACTGATAGGCCGGATCTGGATTCGAACCTGAACCAAAATCTAATCGGCTTGTTCTTGTCGCCAAACCAACTCATCCACCAAGTTTAGTCATTTCTCGTCCATAACTTTTTTATATATCATGTTATATATCGCTTTTGCCCCGATCTCTCAATGGTGAAGTATCACTTAAAAATTAAATAATTATTGTAGCTGAATCCATATTCAGATCTTCACCAAAATCGAAACGATTAGTCCTTTTCACACACACAACATCTCCACCAAGTTTCATCCAAATCAGTCCACAACTGTTTGAGATAACCTCCTATAAATCATTTTTGGCCATATCACTCAATGGTGAAGAATCACTTAAAAAGTTCTACAAGCTGGATCCGAATCCAGCTCTTCACCAAAATTGAATAGATTCTTCCTCGTCACACACACAACCTGTTCAACAGGTTTCGTCCAAATCCATCCATACTTTTTGAGATATCCTGCTAGGTATCGTTTTTGGCCCTATCTCCCAATGGTGAAGAATCACTTTAAAAATTAAATAATTCTCATATCCGAATGCACATTCAGATCTTCACCAAAATCGAATCTATTTGTCCTAGTCACACACCCAAAAACCTCTCCACCTTGTCGGGAGAGAAGGACACAGAGTCCAGGAGCAGCTGGGTACGACTGGGTACGGTGGGTACAGAGAGGGATGGGTTTGGGACACAAGATTTTGAGGCAAACACAGAGTTGAGGCATTCAGCTTTTTCACGTGCGGAGTCAGCTGTGTAGCCGTTTGAGGTAAGGGAGGGGATGGAGTGGGAACAAACACCAGAAACAGATTTGACCAGACGCCACCAGGATTTGGAGGAAGCAGACAGGTTTGAGAGTTCAGTCTTGAGAGTGGAGAGATCTTGTTTCCTGGCTCTTCCTGGCTCTCCAAAATTTTCTCTCTTTTTTGCCTAAAACACTCCATGCATTCACTGATCAAGTTTCGGTCCACCAAGTCTGATGCTGAAACAAAAATCCGTTCAGCCATCTCAGAAAAATGATGACACAAACGGATAGACAAACGGCTCTCTTTTAGTATAGGCTAAAGTCAATGACGTTTTTAGAATAAGCAGCAACGCCTTTTAGAAATTATTTTACACCACAAATGTTTTATGATTCCACTGCTATGTGCCATGCTTGCTTCCATGTGAGGTATGGAACAAAAGACGTCGCTGCGCGATGACGTCATGTGTGGCTACGTCTTTTGTTCCAGACCACGTACGGAAACAAACATGGGATATCATTGCGCTTGTAACAGTCATTGCAATGTCTCGCAAGTTCCGTTAAGCAAAAATTGAGTTATAAGCGACACGTTACTGTCACTGTGTCCGGCAGACAGAAAGTAACTACAGTCGTGGTCAAAAATATTGGCACCCTTGCACTTTTTTCAAAAAACTCCAAATTTTCTCGAAAAATAAATTGAAATTGACAAAAGTATTTGTTCTCCACAATTCTTTATTTCACTGTTAATATTACAGAACCTTTGTTTCGATTCAGAACTTAATTTATCCTTTTAAATCAGAAAATAAAAAGATATGGTCGTGACAAAATTATTGACACCTTTTGACATCGATTTGACAATCCGTTTTGACAATTTTTTGTCTCTTTTTTTTCACTCTTCTTGTGCAAACTGCTCCAGTTCTCCCAGATTTGAAGGGTACCTTCTTCCAACTGCTGTTTTCAGATCTCCCCACAGGTGTTCAATGGGATTTCGATCTGGACCCATTGCTGAACACTTCAGAACAGTCCAGCATTTTGTCTTGAACCATTCCTGGGTGCTTTTTGAAGTGTGTTTGGGGTCATTGTCCTGCTGCAAGACCCATGATCTTCTATGGAGACCCAGCTTTCTGACACTGGGTTGAACATTTCACTCCAAAATGCCTTGGTGATCTCCTGATTTCATGATGCCATGCACACATTTCAAGGCACCCAGTGTCAGAGGCAGCACAGCAACCCCAAAACATCACTGAACCTCCTCCATGTTTGACTGTAGGGAAAATGTTCTTTTCTTTGTGTTACAATTGTCTAATTTACTTTGTCTAAGTTGGACCGACTGTGATTCTGGCAAGTTGGATCGGCTCTGAATCTGGCAACCACAAGGTCAAACACTTTGTCTAAGTGTTACAATTTTGTGTCCTAGATTCATGGAAGATGACCAAACTGGTGGATTAAATGTCGATGTGGATAAAGCACAGCACGATGGTCCAAATGGCCTCCTCCTGTATCCAAGTTTTCTTGTATCCCAGTAAAGAATGCCGGTTCCAGCAATATGAAGAAGCTGTGATGATCAAACTGGCGGATTAAATGTAGAAGTGTATACAACACAGGCATGATGGTCCAAATGGCCTCCTCATGTATCCAAGTTTTCTTGTATTCTGGCAAATAATGCTGGTTCCAGAAATATGAACAAGCTGCGTTGGCAGAATAGAACGGTCGATGAACGGCAGGCAGGGGATAAAGGGGAAACTTTTCCGCCAGAAAAACAAGAAAAGGCACAAAGGAGCTGACATGTCAGGTGTGTACCCTTAACACCCGAAGGGTAGATAGACATCCAAAACGTCAGCACCTTTGTGCCTTTTATTGTTTTTCTGGCGGAAAAGTTACCCATTTACTCCATTTCATCGACCGTTCCTTGTATTTCCTTGATTTATTGCCCGCACACCTAAACAAATTCCAAATTCCCACCCATATCACCTTCAGTCGAACGTTCAGGCCTGGCCATCCGGTTCGTGAAAGATTACGGACAAAACAAATTTCCCCAACTGACCCCACAATAAAGTGGGAATCATTGGGGCCGTCAATGAAGTGTATACTGCACAAGTGGGGTATGGTTACACATAGTAAGCAATAAGGAACGTGGGTACATAATGAATAGAAGGTTTCCCAAATCTTACATCCCTAAAATAGGTTGTTGACCTTTGGCCTATGTTGACCTTTTCACCTATGTTGACCTAAAAAAATAATTGGAGGTTGAATTCAGTGACTTGCTATGCAAATCCGTTTCAATCTTCAAGTAAATCGGATGAAAATTGATTTTAGAAATCTGGCTCATGTTAACCTTTTGGCCTATGTTGACCTCAAAAATAATTGGAGGTTGAATTCAGTGTGTGATGTGTAAATCCGTTTCAAATTTCAAGTCAATCGGATGAAAATTGAGGATTTTATAAATTTCGCCTTAAGTTGTAATATTGTTACTTTCAAGTCAATCGCCTTAAGTTATTACTTTGGCCTATGTTGAACTTTTGACCTCAACATCAATATAGTGCAGCAGATATGTGAAATATTTTGACAGAATTGTGGGTTTGATGATAAAAGCATGGCATTTGGCACACAGTTAGGACATACCCTTAGGAATATTTTTGGATATAGGGACATCGCATATTTGTCCCATGGTAGCTGTGGCGGCCATTTTACAAAATGGCGGCCAAATATAACTATTTTCGCCCATAAGTTGAATTATAACACACCTCTTGTTGATTCTCCTTCCCGATTGGCTAAAACACTGTCATGTGTGGTTCACTAGTATAGCCTATTGCATAGCCAGTGCAAATTTTACCACTATGGACCGGTCCATAGTGGTGCCGCGACACTATGGACCGGTCCATAGTGGTAAAATTTGCAATGGTTTTTACAAAGATCGTCTGAGTATTATGATACTTGTCGTTAATGTTTGACAGTTTACAGCGCCCTCAAGAGGTGGTGTGTTATAAAACTCATATGGACTGGCATAATTCGGTCACTAGTCACATCTATGCGCCCCTCGGGACTGTGAGTGACCACATGAGGGTCCTATTTCCCTCATGTGGTCACTCAACGTCCCTCGGGGTGCATAGATATGACTAGTGACCGAATTATGCCAGTCCATATGTGTATACTATATCAACTATGGTTGGTGCAAAACACATTCTAGTGGATCTATGTATCATTTGTTATTGACATGTTATGCATAGGCCTCACATGGACTTGAACACAATTATGTATGGTGGCCTAACAGGGACGCAAATAACGTTTTTCTTCCTTGTCATGCTTATATCTGACAGATCTGTCTTGCTACATATGTACTAGAGCTGAGACATTGTGCATATCTTAATTCTGCTAATTCTGCTTTCAGGTCACGGTGGTGGTTGCATCTGGTGGCTGTACCCTAAACGTATTCTGACTGACTGACAATGGCCCAACGTTTTATGATGTTGGACCCCCAACAGCCCGGCTCATCTGGAACACATCTTCCATGTCTGACAGATTGGGACCAGTGTGTGCTATGTCAGAAAGACACCTCTGAGAAGCTATGCTGTCCAGCTGAATCAAAGCGTAGCACCGGTGGTTCTGGGTTCCAGACTCTCGCAGACAATCTCCTCGCCTTCAGCAAGATCGGATGTCTGCCAAAGACTATAGATCTCTCTAAACTGGATGATGGTGAGGGCATTCAAGCAACATTCGAGCACCACAGAGCCAGGTGGCATGATTCATGTAGACTCGAATACAACAAAACGTGGAAGATGCTGTGAAGCAGGGCTACACCAAGGTGTCGATCCGCACAGTTGACACGGATGTCGTAGTCCTTGCGGTGGCAGCAGCCGAACGCCTCAACATAGATGAGCTGTGGGTTGCCTTCGGTACCGGGAAGAGCTTTAGGTTTTTAGCAGCTCACGAGATGGCCCAGGCATTGGGGCCTGACAAGTGTCGAGGACTACCCTCATTTCATGCCTTCACTGGGTGTGATACAGTGTCAAGCTTTGGAGGCAGGAGCAAAAATACTGCATGGGAGACGTGGAAGGCCTGTGATGAGGTCACTGCGACCTTCTGTGCCTTGGGCGCTACACCAAACCCCTCAATCGTAGATGACAGCCTGGACACCTTGGAGCGTTTCGTCGTTCTCCTGTATGATCGCACTAGCAGCCACGAGCATGTCAACGATGCACGTAAGCAGCTCTTCACCCAGAAGCGTCGAGCAATAGATGCTCTCCCGCCAACTCGAGAAGCCCTCTGACAGCACATCAGGAGAACTGCCTACCAAGCTGGCTACTGTTGGGGCCAGATGATGGTTGCTGCTGCAGAGCTCCCATCCCCTAGCGAATGAGGGTGGGTGAAGAGTGACACTGGCTGGGACGTCTGCTGGACAACCCTCCCGGAGGCAACGCAAGCATGCCGGCAACTTCTCAGATGCGGCTGCAAGAAGGGATGCAGAGGACAATGCAAGTGTAGGAAGGCTGTACTCCAGTGCACGGCACTATGCCACTGCGGCGGACAGTGTGCTCGGGAGTAGAACTTGCAGTATCATGGACGGCTTAGAGAACACAACCATAACCCCTTTGTATAGGTCAACTGGGGATTGCAGACCCCATCTACTACCATGCTTTAATACCCAATGAGAATATTTCGTTAGCTGATAAGATCCAACTACATGACGTACATGTGTAAATGGGTGGTTGGCATTAATGTACGTTTGATGCTCGGTTTGCTCAACTAGATCGCCTTTGTCCGCATGGCGGATTGTTATATTTTAATATGATGTAGACATGTACCCACTGACAATGTAAGGGTAAAAGATAAATGTAAGATAATATGTAAGGGTAAACGCACTTCCACAGTGGCAGTGCAGTTTAATGTTAAACCGATCATTTTCAGAGTGCAAAATACGGACTAAACTCATAAGAAAACCCCAATTTTGCGTAATTGTTGCCTAATAGGCCCAATAAATCGGTTATGTAAGGTGTATGACCTTTAATTGGCATCCCAGGTTATATTTTAAGTGATATTGCATCACTTGCATGCATCTCCAGTTGAAAAACGTGCACACCTCCTACAGATTATGTGTTATGTAATACCCGATCACGGCCATTTTGTAAAATGGCCGCCATTTTGGCCGCAGGAGGAATATGCAAGGTCCCTATATCCAAAAATCTTCGTAGTGGTATGTACTAAATGTGAGCCAAATTCTATGCTTTTATCATCAAACCCACAATATTTGCACATATCTGCTGCACTAATAAGCGTCTTCCTCATGGCCAAATCTACTATTCAGTGAAGTTTCGGAAAGATTGGTTTAAAATTGTGACCTGTAGGCGATTGACATACAAATAGACAAACAGACAGACAGGGGTGAAAACATAACCTTCATCCACCTTTGGTAATGGAGGTAATAATGTTCATTGTTCAATCGATTATTATAATCTTTCATATTTCATGACCCAAATTTGAAAGATTGAAGCCTGAGCGATTGTGCGAGCGAGCTCCTACCTTGTGGTCTCGTGTCAACTTTCAGAACAATCAGCTGAGCGATAAGGGAGAACAAAAAAATAGGAAAAAGTTAACGGACATTTTCTTTTATTTATTTTTTATGCCTTTTTATGCCATTTTATGCCTACGGTGGCTGGAGGCATTATGTTTTCGGGTTGTCCGTCCGTCTGTCCATCCGTACGTCTGTCCATCCGTATGTCTGTATATCTGTATGGGCTAAACTTCGTTTTTCTCAGCACCCACATGTCCGATTGAGACGAAACTTTCAGGGTAGGAGCGACACCCATGCAGAATGTTTTTATGATAATTGTGATGTCATACATCACGTGGCATAGCAGCCATCTTGGATTAAATGCAAATATTTTAATATATATTGTTACGGTGTCCGGAGGGTCAAAATCCCGCTCCTGAACACCAAAATGTTACGGCCCGGGGTTCCAAATTTAGAAGGCCGAGCAACCGTTGGTACACGCTGGGCGAATGATAATTTTGTTAAGGCCGATCGCTAACCTGGGTGCGAGCAATGGCGGACCAATGGAAGAAAAGACCTTCACAGACAGAGAGAAAAGGTGACGTTTAACGATTTGATTTATTAACAGATATTTACAGTGAAACTTTTCAATAGGAAAGAAAAAGGGACAAGAAGCAGACACTGAGCTTATTCTACTCCTTATTACGATTACAACAAATAAACACGACATGGGCCCAGCACACATTCACGGGGGAGGGGAGGGGAAAATGAACGTTGGAAGCCTGTTAGCACAAAGGCCACGATATTCCAGATGCCTCTCCTCGCGACGGCCTTTGTCTCGACTCCACCAACGAACACCTGGTTGGCAAACGGCAGTCTCGAACACGAGCAGGTAATGGCGATCGTCAGCACGGACTTGGGCAGGTGAGGTCGATCGTCAGCACGGACTTGGGCAGGTGAAGTCGATCGTCAGCACGGACTTGGGCAGGTGAGGTCGATCGTCAGCACGGACTTGGGCAGGTGAGATCGATCGTCAGCACGGACTTGGGCAGGTGAGGACGTGCACACGTGCACCGAGAGGGAGTCCGGCAGCCAGCAGAGAGCAATCACGTGCAGAGGCAGAGGCCTGCGAGAGAGTTCGGTCAGAGCGGATGCACACGTGCTGAATCAACCCGGCAAAAAGAGAGTCATGCACACGTGCAGAGGTAACAATGTCCAGTGCCAAGAGAGAGAATTGTAGGCACGTGCTAGGTGAAACCCGGCAGAGAGAGAGAGAAAAAAAACAAGTGTGCAAGGCCTTTTGTCAGGGGCCTGGCAAGGGGTGGGGTTGCTGTTCGAGGGTGTCTGGCTCCCCGATTGGTGGAGCCTGTTACTCCGCCCCACAAGCTCCCCCGAAGTTCCTGAGGCCCTGAGTGTCGCTTCCCCTGCCCCCACAAACTCTCTCAAAGGAACTTTTACCTGGTGCTTGGATGGTGTGCCTTTGAGCCTGTGTGCACTGCCTGCCAAATTATCCCTTATGAGTGGAGGACCTGTGTTTCCCTCCCCAACGCATAAAGACATACTAACCCAAAATAAAGGGAAGGGGCTAAAATAACGTCTGCTATGAAATAACTATTCTAAGGGACGTGTATGGTGGTTGCCACCACTTTCTAGCGGTTTCCCAAAACCGCAACAATATTTCTCGGAAACCGCTAAATGTAAAAATTTCAAACTTGCCACATTGTCAAGTACTCCCATTGGGGAACAAAAGCATGATAATGACATCATCAGTGAAGTGGTATACCAGTCATAAATGTTTTAATTGAATGCCTTATCCGAAAAATCTGAAATTGCATGCACATTAACTATTACCCATTTGTATTGAAATATTAAATTTATGACATCATAGGTCACATGGTTTGGCAGCCATATTGGATTTAACTTGAAATCTTTAGAAAAAAAACATCTTCTCCCAAACCACCAAATCAATCGACTCGAAACTTTATGTGTCTTGTCGAATAGGCATGGCGATTAAAAGTTGATCACGAAAACGTCATCGGTCACATGGTGTGGCAGCCATATTGGGCTGAAGGAAAATATTAAATAATTATATCTCTGAAACTGCTATCGATGCGAAATTTTACAAATGTCATCCAGCACCATTGCTGCATATAGTTTGAAAACGATGACGTCACATGGTTTGGTAGCCATCTTGGATAGAAAAACGAATCTTATCCGATCAACACGAAACTTTACAAATGCGATCCTCGACCCATACATATGCCGAGTATATATTTTTGATGTCATAAGTCACGCAGTTAGGCAGCCATATTAGCTTGAAAGCCGATATTTAAAAAAACCTTCTTCTGTCTGGTAAAAACCTGTCCTGTCTGGTAAAAATGTGATACTTGAAAACAGCTGAAGGGATTTAAATCAAACTTGTATATTTTTGGGACAGTCAACGAGGGCATCTAAGCGTTGCCACGGGCAGGGACGATGTGGAGGCATATTGGTGACGCAGTCACATTGCTCTAGTTTATATTTTTATTGTATTATATTTATTAAATTAAATTTATTTATTTTATTTTATTTATCTACTTATTCATTTACGGACATTTTAATTTCTTTTATGGATCGACGGACACTGGACAACACCATTTATTTTACCCATTTTACAAGTTTATCTCTTCGCTAATTGAGATATTACCAAAAATAATAGCAATTTTACAAGGTACTTAAACACAAAAGGAGGTCACGAAGTTATCAAGGCGACGCAATAATGGTTACCAGCCAACCTATGGTTGTTTGTCCATGCTTTGTCGTTTTAAAATGCTGATCATCAGGCAAGGCACGTTTTCTAGTCTTTGGTATGAAACGGCCAGGATTTGAACCACGGACCTCTCAAACTCAGAGCAGACACTCCAACCATCATACCAACGAGTCTGGTAGATATAGACCTAAAAGACCCGATGGTTGTGCACTTCGTTCCACTTTTCCAGACAATGAGATTTGCTGTCCTCCACGGCCTGACCTCATCGCTGTTTAAGCCTCGACATCCGTTTAACGTAAATCATCATCATACTAAAATACGCAATTTGGTGTCTGTCTCTCTGTCTCCCTCCTTCCCCAAGGGGGTTTTCTCGCCCCCTCCCTCCCTCCCCAAGGGGTTTTTCTCCCGCCCTCCCTCCCTCCCCAAGGGGGGTTTTCCTCCCCAAGGGGGGTTTTCCTCCCGCCCTCCCTCCCTCCCCAAGGGGGGTTTTCTCCCCCCTCCCTCCCCAAGGGGGGTTTTCTCTCCTCCTCCCTCCCTCCCAAAGGGGGGTTTTCTCCCCCCATCCCTCCCTCCCCAAGGGGGTTTTTCTCCCGCCCTCCCTCCCTCCCTCCCCAAGGGGTTTTCTCGCCCCCTCCCTCCCTCCCCAAGGGGGTTTTTCTCCTGCCCTCCCTCCCTCCCCAAGGGGTTTTTTCTCCCACCCTCCCTCCCTCCCCAAGGGGATTTTTCTCCCGCCCTCCCTCCCTCCCCAAGGGGGTTTTTCTCCCACCCTCCCTCCCCAAGGGGGTTTTTCTCCCACCCTCCCTCCCTCCCCAAGGGGGTTTTTCTCCCACCCTCCCTCCCTCCCCAAGGGGGTTTTTCTCCCACCCTCCCTCCCCAAGGGGGTTTTTCTCCCACCCACCCTCCCTCCCTCCCCAAGGGGGTTTTTCTCCCGCCCTCCCTCCCTCCCCAAGGGGGTTTTTCTCCCACCCTCCCTCCCTCCCCAAGGGGGTTTTTCTCCCACCCTCCCTCCCTCCCCAAGGGGGTTTTTCTCCCACCCTCCCTCCCCAAGGGGGTTTTTCTCCCGCCCTCCCTCCCCAAGGGGGTTTTCTCGCCCCTCCCTCCCTCCCCAAAGGGGTTTTTCTCCCGCCCTCCCCAAGGGGGTTTTTCTCCCGCCCTCCCTCCCCCCAAGGGGGTTTTTCTCCCGCTCTCCCTCCCTCCCCAAGGGGGTTTTCTCGCCCCCTCCCTCCCTCCCCAAGGGGTTTTTCTCCCACCCTCCCTTCCTCCACAAGGGGGGTTTTCTCGCCCCCTCCCTCCCCAAGGGGGTTTTTCTCCTGCGCTCCCTCCCTCCCCAAGGGGTTTTCTCCCGCCCTCCCTCCCTCCCCAAGGGGTTTTTTCTCCCGCCCTCCCTCCCTCCCCACGGGGGTTTTTCTCCCGCCCTCCCTCCCCACGGGGGTTTTTCTCCCGCCCTCCCTCCCTCCCCACGGGGGTTTTCTCCCCCCGCTCCCTCCCTCCCCAAGGGGGGTTTTCTCCCGCCCTTCCTCCCGCCCCAAGGGGGTTTTTCTCCCGCCCTCCCTCCCGCCCCAAGGGGGTTTTTCTCCCGCCCTCCCTCCCCAAGGGGGTTTTTCTCCCGCCCTCCCTCCCTCCCCAAGGGGATTTTTCTCCCGCCCTCCCTCCCTCCCCAAGGGGATTTTTCTCCCGCCCTCCCTCCCTCCCCAAGGGGATTTCCCGCCCTCCCTCCCTCCCCAAGGGGATTTTTCTCCCTCCCTCCCCAAGGGGGTTTTTCTCCCGCCCTCCCTCCCTCCCCAAGGGGGTTTTTCTCCCGCCCTCCCTCCCTCCCCAAGGGGGTTTTTCTTGCCCCCTCCCTCCCCAAGGGGGTTTTTCTCCCGCGCTCCCTCCCTCCCCAAGGGGTTTTTCTCCCGCCCTCCCTCCCTCCCCAAGGCGGTTTTTCTTGCCCCCTCCCTCCCCAAGGGGGTTTTTCTCCCGCGCTCCCTCCCTCCCCAAGGGGGGTTTTCTCCCGCCCTCCCTCCCTCCCCAAGGGGTTTTTCTCCCGCCCTCCCTCCCTCCCCACGGGGGTTTTTCTCCCCGCCCTCCCTCCCTCCCCACGGGGGTTTTTCTCCCGCCCTCCCTCCCTCCCCACGGGGTTTTTCTCCCGCCCTCCCTCCCTCCCCACGGGGTTTTTCTCCCGCTCTCCCTCCCTCCCCACGGGGGTTTTTCTCCGTCCTTCCTCCCTCCCCAAGGGGGTTTTTCTCCCGCCCTCCCTCCCCAAGGGGGTTTTTCTCCCGCCCTCCCTCCCTCCCCAAGGGGGTTTTTCTCCCGCCCTCCCTCCCTCCTCCCAAGGGGGTTTTTCTCCCGCCCTCCCTCCCTCCCCAAGGGGTTTTTTCTCCCGCCCTCCCTCCCTCCCAAAGGGGTTTTTCTCCCGCCCTCCCTCCCTCCCCAAGGGTGTTTTTCTCCTGCCCTCCCTCCCCAAGGGGGGTTTTCTCCCACCATCCCTCCTCCCCAAGGGGGTTTTTCTCCCGCCCTCCCTCCCCAAGGGGGTTTTTCCTCCCGCCCTCCCTCCCTCCCCAAGGGGGTTTTTCTCCCGCCCTCCCTCCCTCCCCAAGGGGGTTATTCTCCCGCCCTCCCTCCCTCCCCAAGGGGGTTTTTCTCCCGCCCTCCCTCCCTCCCCAAGGGGGTTTTTCTCCCGTCCTCCCTCCCTCCCCAAGGGGGTTTTTCTCCCGCCCTCCCCAAGGGGGTTTTTCTTGCCCCCTCCCTCCCCAAGGGGGTTTTTCTCCCACGCTCCCTCCCTCCCCAAGGGGGTTTTTCTCCCGCCCTCCCTCCCTCCCCACGGGGGTTTTTCTCCCGCCCTCCCTCCCTCCCCACGGGGGTTTTTCTCCCGCCCTCCCTCCCTCCCCACGGGGGTTTTTCTCCCGCCCTCCCTCCCTCCCCACGGGGGTTTTTCTCCCGCCCTCCCTCCCTCCCCACGGGGGTTTTTCTCCCGCCCTCCCTCCCTCCCACGGGGGTTTTTCTCCCGCCCTCCCTCCCTCCCCACGGGGGTTTTTCTCCCGTCCTCCCTCCCTCCCCAAGGGGGTTTTTCTCCCGCCCTCCCTCCCTCCCCAAGGGGGTTTTTCTCCCGCCCTCCCTCCCTCCCCAAGGGGGTTTTTCTCCCGCCCTCCCTCCCTCCCCAAGGGGGTTTTTCTCCCGCCCTCCCTCCCTCCCCAAGGGGGTTTTTCTCCCGCCCTCCCTCCCTCCCCAAGGGGGTTTTTCTCCCGCCCTCCCTCCCTCCCCAAGGGGGTTTTTCTCCCGCCCTCCCTCCCTCCCCAAGGGGGTTTTTCTCCCGCCCTCCCTCCCTCCCAAAGGGGGTTTTTCTCCCGCCCTCCCTCCCTCCCCAAGGGGGTTTTTCTCCCGCCCTCCCTCCCTCCCCAAGGGGGTTTTTCTCCCGCCCTCCCTCCCTCCCCAAGGGGGTTTTTTCTCCCGCCCTCCCTCCCTCCCCAAGGGGGGTTTTTCTCCCGCCCTCCCTCCCTCCCCAAGGGGGGTTTTTCTCCCGCCCTCCCTCCCTCCCCAAGGGGGTTTTTCTCCCGTCCTCCCTCCCTCCCCAAGGGGTTTTTCTCCCGCCCTCCCTCCCTCCCCAAGGGGGTTTTTTCTCCCGCCCTCCCTCCCTCCCCAAGGGGTTTTTCCTCCCCAAGGGGGTTTTTCTCCCGCCCTCCCTCCCTCGCCAAGGGGGTTTTCTCCCCCCCTCCCTCCCTCCCCAAGGGGGTTTTTCTCCGCCCTCCCTCCCTCCCCAAGGGGGTTTTTCTCCCGCCCTCCCTCCCCAAGGGGGTTTTTCTCCCGCCCTCCCTCCCCAAGGGGGTTTTTCTCCCGCCCTCCCCTCCCTCCCCAAGGGGTTTTTCTCCCGCCCTCCCTCCCTCCCCAAGGGGGTTTTTCTCCCGCCCTCCCTCCCTCCCCAAGGGGGTTTTCTCCCGCCCTCCCTCCCTCCCCAAGGGGGTTTTTCTCTCGCGCTCCCTCCCTCCCCAAGGGGGTTTTCTCCCGCCCTCCCTCCCTCCCCAAGGGGGTTTTTCTCCCGCCCTCCCTCCCTCCCCAAGGGGGTTTTTCTCCCGCCCTCCCTCCCTCCCCAAGGGGGTTTTTCTCCCGCCCTCCCTCCCTCCCCAAGGGGGTTTTTCTCCCGCCCTCCCTCCCTCCCCAAGGGGGTTTTTCTCCCGCCCTCCCTCCCTCCCCAAGGGGGTTTTTCTCCCGCCCTCCCTCCCTCCCCAAGGGGGTTTTTCTCCCCCCCCCCTCCCTCCCTCCCCAAGGGGGTTTTTCTCCCCCCCCCTCCCTCCCTCCCCAAGGGGGTTTTTCTCCCCCCCTCCCTCCCTCCCCAAGGGGGTTTTTCTCCCCCCCTCCCTCCCTCCCCAAGGGGGTTTTTCTCCACCCCCTCCCTCCCTCCCCAAGGGGGTTTCTCCCCTCGCGGGTTGCCGTTAATGGGGTTGCGTGTTGAGGTGTATATCGATGTTAAGTTGGCTTTATCGTGGCATTTTTCCAAGGCACTTCGAATAACAAAACTAACGATAATAGCATAATATTAATGTTATTACAAAGCAATATTAATACCATTAATATCCCACCTCCCAAAGGGGTTTTTCCATCTTGAACAAACATCTGTCAACGTTTATAAATAGCTTATTGTGGCGGACACAATGTCAGTGGGCAATAATTCCGCGCACCAGTGGGTGGCGCGAGCGTCCACCTGCTCCATCTCCGCACGCTCTTCGAACGCCTGGGCCAGCATGGCCTGATAATCAACCCCGCGAAGTGCCGTTTTGGCGTCACCGCCATCGATTTCTTGGGGCACCGCATGACCAGGCACGGGGCCATCCCTTTACCGGCCAAGGTGGAGGCTGTCAGGAGTTTCCCGCGCCCCCGCACGATCAAGGGGCTCCAGGAATTCCTGGGCATGGTGAATTTTTATCACCGCTTCGTGCCCCGCGTCGCCCAGCTCCTGCGCCCCCTGCACGAGGCCCTCCGGGGGAAGCCGGGCAAAGGTGACATCGCTTGGACGGAGCAGATGGCCGTGGCGTTTGCGGGCGCAAAGCTGGCCTTGGCCAACGCCACCATGCTGGCGCACCCGGCGCCTGATGCACCAATCGCCCTCACCACCGACGCGTCGGACTACGCGGTGGGCACGGTGCACGAGCAATGGGTGAGTGGTGCTTGGCAGCCGCTGGCGTTTTTTTAGCCGGCAGCTCCGCCCGCACGAACGCCGGTACAGCGCCTTCGACCGCGAGCTGCTCGGGCTCCACCTGGCGGTCCGACACTTCCGCCATCTTCTCGAGGGCCGCCCGTTCACGGCCTTCGTCGATCACAAGCCCCTTGTTTTCGCGATGGCCAAGGTCGCCGAGCCATGGTCGGCCCAGCAGCAACGTCACCTCTCTGCCGTGTCCGAGTACACGACGGACATCCGTCACGTCGCGGGTAAGGACAACCCGGTGGCGGATTGCCTTTCCCGGTCCGTCGCACACGCGGTCCACCTCGGGATTGACTATGCCCGGGTGGTGGCGGACCAGACCGCCGACCCCGACGTCCAGGCCTTGCGGACCGCCGTCACGGGCCTCCGCGTCACCGAGGTGCCGTTCGACGTCGCGGGCACTGCCCTCTTGTGCGACGTGTCCCTCGGCCGGCCTTGCCCCATCGTGCCCGCTGGCTGGCAGCGCCCGGTTTTTGACGCCATCCACGGCCTGTCCCACCTGGGCACGAAGGCCTCCCAGAAGCTCGTCGCGGCGAAGTTCGTCTGGCATGGCCTCAGGAAGAACGTCCGCGACTGGGCCAGGACGTGCCTCGCGTGCCAGTGCGCGAAAGTCCACCGCCACACCCAAGCCCCGTTGGCCCCGTTTACGGTGCCCGAACGTCGGTTCGACCATGTCCACGTCGACTTGGTGGGACCTCTGCCCCCCTCGCGGGGTTTCACCCACCTCCTCACCATGGTGGACCGCACCACCCGGTGGCCGGAGGCCGTGCCATTGGCGGCGACGGCTGCGGCTGACGTCGCGCAAGCCTTCATCGCCACGTGGGTTGCCCGGTTCGGCGCCCCCTCGGACATCTCGTCCGACCACGGCCCCCAGTTCACCTCGGAGCTCTGGGGAGCAGTGGCGCAAGGGCTCGGCGTCAAGCTGCACCGCACCACGGCTTACCACCCCCAGGCCAACGGCCCGTGCGAGCGCTTCCATCGCTCAATGAAGGCCGCGCTCCGGGCCAGCCTCCGCGACGGCAGCTGGGCCGACAGGCTCCCATGGGTCCTGCTGGGCCTCAGGATGGCACCCAAGGACGACCTGCACGCGTCCTCGGCGGAGCTGGTCTTCGGACAACCACTGCGGGTACCGGGCGAATTTATCCCCGACTCCACGGCCCCTTGGTCCGCGGCGCAACAGCGCTCCACCCTTCAGGAGACCGCCAGGAGGTTCGCTCCGGTGCCGACGGCACACCACGGTTGCCCGTCCTCCCACGTCGCCCCAGAGCTTCACATGGCGGAGTACGTTTTTGTCCGGCACGACGCCCACCGGGCACCGCTGCGGCCCCCGTACGACGGGCCCTTCCGCGTGCTGGAGACCGAGGACAAGCATTTCACCGTGGACATCGGCGGTATTCCAGATCGTATCTCCGTGGACCGCCTCAAGCCGGCCCACCTCGACCTGGACCACCCCCCGCAAGCAGCTCTGCCTCCGCGTCGAGGCCGCCCCCCGGCACCCCCCATCCCCGCCGTCCCGCTACCCCCCAGCCCTGCACGCATCGCCAGAGGGCGTTTTGGCCGGGTCATCCGGCTTCCCCGCAAGCTCACCCTTCAGGTGCGCGGGAATTCTGGGGGGGCGCGTGTGGTGGACACAATGTCAGTGGGCAATAATTCCGCGCACCAGTGGGTGGCGCGAGCGTCCGGGCGTGGAAGCGCGGCTCGGGCCATGCCCGGAGCAAAGGCGTCACGAGGCGCAGGGTGGAACTGAGATACATGCCCCGCCTTTCGGCCGACCGGCCACGCCCGGGGGCAAGGCGTGGACCTCGGGACATATATGCGGGCTCGAAAGTCGAGCCCGCCCAGTGCTTACGTGCGAGCTGTTAATAAAGTGTTTGTTTGTTCAAGGCGTTGTGGCCTACCTTCTTGGCAAACGAGTTGTGTGTGCACAGCACCACATTAGGCCAGATAAAAAAAAGAGTTGGTGATCATCCTTTTTTCTCAAAAGTTCGGGTAGGGAGGGAGTTATTTTTTTTTATTTTTTTTTTTCCTACTTTCCATTGAGTTTTGTTGACAAGGAAAAATATGAAATAAAGACTCCTTTCTCCTCAAAATGATTTAATTTCTTCATTCATCTCACAGATTTACAGACATTGCCCAAATCTCTATGAAATACAGTGTTTGTGTGATTTTGGATGATGTTGAATGTCCTAGCTGAGCTTGGTAGTGAAAGGGCAAGACACCTGTACATGTATATCCACCATGACATCGGAAAAACAGATAAACACCATGCCCTTGGCACCTTGAAACTATTGAGCATGTTGAACAAGATTTCTGCCACGCTTTGGTACTGGCTTTGCAGTACAAATGTTACATTGAGGGTATTGCCCTGCCTTTTCAACCAAATTCTCCTCAGTACCACAGTGGCTGCAGAGCATTTCATAGCCAGCAGAGTAGTACGCTAGTTCTATAGGGGAAGCACAGTTCAGATTGGCACGAACATAAAGATCAGCGAGTCTGGTATCCTGTTCAGGATCGTCATCACCATTGTTGTTGATCTCCGTGAACACACTTCCACAGCTGTAGAGAATGGTGTCCATAGCAGCACGAATCAATAGATTTCAGCGGGAAAAATCTCACACAATAGCCGCCATGAATGGCTAATGTAAAATGGGTGAAGTTGCCCGAGGCACTTGCGACGCTCGGCGCAGCATGCACGGCGCAGCATGCACTGCGCAGCACGCATGGCGCAGCATGCGGTGCAGAACGGCGCCAAATTTGACTGTGAAAAGATCGTTTTTTAATGATGTTTTTCAAAATAAAAAATAAAAAAAGTTTCGGGTCGGGTGTGTTTCGTAAGGTCGGGCGGGACGATCACCAACTCTTTTTTTTTATCTGGCCTAATATCATGGCGTTTTCATGGGAGCAACGTCCCAACGGCCTCTACCAGGGTTAAAATATTGTAAACCACAAACACACATGATTAGCTTTTTAAACAGTCGCTAATGCTGTTTATAACACTAAGTCACTAAATAAAGAAATTTGGAGAAATCCCGACATCCGTGAGGTAAGTTTTACTTACAGAACTGAGCGAAGATCTACTGTGCTCTTTATACCCCACTAGGGTTGGGTTAATAACATGGCCCTTTCTGCCTCTAACGTGGCGTTTTCGTAGTGAACTTTTGAAACTCGCTCCTGCTGTTTAACACAAAACTGAAAGGGAGAAGCTCGGGTTGTGTTCATTTGCCAAGCAGCTAGCTAGCGCTTGCAAGCAGCCGTTCCTAACGGTTTTAAACGATT